>NC_056747.1:1358485464-1358784067 GCF_019279795.1 Protopterus annectens
AGCAAACACAGGAGGGTTATGGCTGACAAAGTTTGCAGATGACTGCAAACTGGGTGCCATAGTAGAAAACACATCTGACACAGATATCCTTCAGAAGGGTCTCACAGAAACGGATAACTGGTGCCAGAGCCATGGCCTAAAGTTAAATGCCAAAAAATGCATAGTCATACCCTTCGGGAAAAACAAGGTTACCCCTAGCTACCAAATAGGTGGCAATCCACTGAGCATAGAAGAAGTTATCAGGGACCTGGGGACCCAGGTTGATAGTAGTCTGTCATTCGACACCCATGTAGCTAAAGTAGTTAGGAAGACCTTCTACATTGCCCACCTTATCATGAAGGGATTCTCATCTAGATCAAGGGAGGTCATAGTCTCCCTATACTCATCACTCATCAGACCAATGATTGAGTACAATGCCCCATTCGGAATGTATCTGACCCGACACTTGCAGCAGCTGGAGAGGCCACAAAAGTTCCTCACCAAAAGGATAAAGGGTCTCAAACATCTGTCCTATGCTGCCCGACTGAAAGAACTCCAGCTCTATTCAGTCGCCACCGCTTGCTCAGAGGTGACCTTTGCCTAAGATACATGGCCATGTCAAACCCAGATTTGTTGAATCTGCTTCACCTCAAAAATCTAGATCCGTCAGAGCCACAAGGGCGGGAGACTTAAACCTCGACACGGCTATTAATAGGACGCGCTGGAGGGATAGATTCATCACCCAAAGACTCCCTATGCTGTGGAATAAAATCCCGGTATATGTGAGGCAGAGCACCTCGCTGGCCTTGTTCAAGAGAAATCTTGACCAATGGATGGGAGATCGCAGATATACCCCAGGGATTACCTCAGTGTCACTGCTCAACAGAGGCACAGCAAAATAATGGGTATAGTTCCCCATACTAAAGGGGTGGCGTAAGCCACAAAACTATGGGCTAGGCTTGTAAATGCCCTCGGGCAGATAGCCTAGTATGAACCTATGAACCTATGAATAGTATTTTATTCCAGATTTATAGATGATTTAATCTTTATAATAGAAGGAAACAGTAATACAGTGGATGAATTTTATTATGACGTTAATTTAACATCTAATTATTTGAAATTCACCAAAGGTAACACAGGTCCCAACATCAATTTTTTGGATGTATGTTTTTGGTGGGACATTAATGAAAACAGGTTTCATAGTAAGATTTTCCGAAAACAGACTTTTACAAACAGTTATTTACATTTTCAAAGTAATCATCCAAGGTACACAATTAGAAACATCCCTAGGGGTCAGTACATAAGAGCTTGCCGGATGACTAGTAGATTAAGTGATCTAATACAAGAATTTAACTTCATTATGTCCCTTTTTGTAAATAGGGGATATGATGAGAAGTTAGTAATAGACATTGGAAATGAGATTTTTAACAAACATCAAACACATTATACAGCAATTCTAAACAAATTATCTACAGATATAGTCAACAAGGTTGAATTAACATCTATAGACCCTGGATTAGTTTGCTCTTTGGCCATGAACACTGATGCTAATGGTATTAGGGCAGTTCTGGAAAAGAATTGGAGAATTATACAAGGAAATAGTGAGATTCTTAAGGTGGTAGGAAGTAAACCAAATTTTGTTTTTCGAAATGACTACAATATAAAAAAATTACTAGAACAAGATAATATTTCCACAAGAGAAAACAATATAGTTAAAAGAGGTATGTTTTGCTGTTATAATTGTAAGATTTGTAGGTACATTTCCACAGGTCCATACATTTCTGTAACTACGAGTGATAGAACTTTGGAAGTTCCAGGGTACATTTCTTGTAATACCACCGGTGTAGTGTATATTGCTCTGTGTACGGTCTGCCCGGCATTCTATGTGGGTATGACCACTAGGAGCTTGGCGACACGTATTAAAGAGCATTTATACTACATAAAGATAAAGGACTCAAAAAGTGTACTATTTAAACATTCAACTATCTGTACAAATTTTAAGAAATTTGTTTTTACTGTGGTGGAAGTCTGCCAAAAGGATTTAAGGGCAGGTGATTTTAAAAATGACCTTGAACAAAAAGAGACCTTATGGCAGATTAAATTGAAAGCAGACCATCCCCCTGGTCTAAACGAAACAATAAATATAAAATGTTTTTTAAAACATAGGAAATTATGTATTGACAAACAACATGATTTATCATTGTCTACTTTTTAAAATATGAGTTTTGGAACATTTAAGACAGTTTTAATTAATAATTAACTAATTAAGAATTGATTGGAGGGTGTATATAAAGGAGTGTTTTATATGTATTAAGTATTCTGAGGAAGTCAGTCGATGAAAGCGGTAATTAAAGGTTTTATACGCTATTTCTTGTGAAGCATCCTGCATTTTTTTCATCTGAGCCATCATTTTCTGCCATTTTCTGTTTATTTGATCGATTTTTGGCTGTTTTTTATTTAATTGTACTACTCCAAATGGGTAAGTTTTTGATCCCCTGCCATCAATAATTGGCCTAATCGACAGGGGGTCCCATTCCTTATGCACTTTTGGTATACCAAAAATTGTTGCTATTTTAGGGTGTAAAACTTTAAGAAATTTATATAGGCCCCCAGGAAATGACCCCCTTCATAGAACATGTGCTAAGTTTTTTTAATATTGTGACTATTGACCTTTTGTGGTCAATGTAATGTTGTTCATCATTCTGGCTATTTGACATTATGTGTGTATTCTATCTACTGTATGTACAACTTGCCTACATCCTTTCAAAGCAAGGCATTTTGCAAAACAGAATCAATTTCTTTAAAAAAACAACTGATTTGCCATTTTTAGCTCAATTCACTATTGTTTACTATTTTTATGTAAACAGTCTCCTTATGCAGTCATTACTGCAAGATAGATGTGTGGGGGGGCTACTTATAAGTAGATGACAAAGGCTAAAGTTACTTCTACTAATATGCAGAGCATTAAAAAAAGAGTGTAAGAGAGCTGTGAGACAGCACATAAATATGACAGTTTTATCCCCCACTTTTGACCAAAGCCACCCACCTACAGGGCTGCTGCACACTGGTTACATGGCAATCTTATGGACATGCAGGGAAGAGAAGAAGAGACATGCAAATGTACTGAGCTCAGTTTTGTTCCATTTTAACACATCACTGTAACTTACAGCTTATGATTCCAAGCAATATTCCAGCAATTAGGAGATCTGTGAATAAATAAAGTCACGATAAATTACGAGGTGCAGCACTGAATAGGACAAAAGCACTCTTCATCAAACTATGCAAACAAATCAGAGGACAAATAAAGTCCACCAAACCAAATTTGGGGTAAGTCTGCCCTCCCAGGCCAAGGACAACCACAAACCATTCTTTAGCTATGTCCACGACCTCAAAGGCAATACACAACTGTGTGCAGAACTCATTGTAAATTGAGTCACCTATACTGAGCCAGAAGATATAACAAACCTCCTGGCTG
Organism: Protopterus annectens; assembly: GCF_019279795.1. NCBI lineage: Eukaryota > Metazoa > Chordata > Ceratodontiformes > Protopteridae > Protopterus > Protopterus annectens. The sequence goes on from NC_056747.1 coordinate 1,358,488,919, forward strand.
ACAAATTCAGCTCCAACTTTACCTTTCTCTCCCCTTCAATCTTCCCTCAGGAAATACCATCAAATATGACTCCTCCTGCTATCACTAGGGAATAGGTCCTTAATGCGCTCTCTAAGGCAAAGAAAACCTCATCAATGGGCCCAGACAATATCCCAGAATGCCTTGTAAATAGCATGAAACATGACCTATCAGGGCCTCTAGGATTATTATTTAACTGCAGCCTCCAAACAAGCTTTGTGCCTCGTGAATGCAGAACTGCAACAGTCATTCCTCTGCACAAAGATGGGCCATCTACAGATCCTGGAAACTACAGACACATAAGTCTCACTAGCCTTAAATGCAAAGGCATGGAAAGAATTATCATGGAGATGATCAATAGAGATATAGTAAACCTCCAGACACTGGACTCAACCCAGTGTGGTTTCACCAAGGGCAGCTCATGCCTACTCAGCCTGGTGGACTTCTTTGAGAAGGTCACCAAATCAATGAATGAAGGTAAAATGGTTCACACTGCCTACCTTGACCTGGTCAAGGCATTTGACACAATACCCCATTCAGGCACGGTTGACAAACTCAAGAGGTTAGGTACAAATCCATATGTCACCAAGTGGATAGCCAACTAGCTCACAGGCAGGATCTAGGAAGTTAGAACTGGGGAGTCACCTCTACAAAGAGAACACTCACAAGTGAAGTTCCTCAGGATCGCTCCTTGGACCACTCATTTTTGGCATTTACTTCTCTGAAGTCAAGGCCAATGTCAATGCTTTCTGGCTGACTAAATTTGCAGATGATTGCAAATTAGGAGCTGTCATTGAATCACACACTGACAGAAATGTTCTCCAGGAAGGGCTGACACAGGCAAACAACTGGTGTTAGAGCCATTGACTAAAACTAAATGCCAAGAAATGCAAAACAGAATCCTTTGGGAAGTCATCCACTCCTGGTAACTATCATACTGGCAATGCACCTCTTAGAGCTGACCCAGTAATCAGGGACTTAGGGACACACATAGACCATCATGTGTGTACAGTGGTCAGAAAATCATTCTATGCTGCACAACTTATAAACAAAGGTATGGCGTCCAAGTCCAAGGAAGTCATTGTTTCACTGTATTTGGCACTCATCAGACCTATCATTGAGTACAATGCCCCCTTTGGTATGTACCTAACCAGGCATATCCATCAACTGGAACGTCCACAGAGGTTCCTCACTAAAAGAATACAGGGAGTAAGTAACATGTCCTAGGCAGACCACCCCAAGGTCCTATCCCTGTATTCTGTCTCATACAGGCTGTTGAGGAGAGATCTATGCCTGGCATACAGGGCACTGTCAGACCCCACTCTGATGGACCTCCTGCACATCCACAAAATAAATGCCTGTAATATCAACAGAATCTGCTGGAGAGACAGGCATGTATCCCAGAGACTACCCTGTCACTAGAACAGGCTCCCCATCCATGTGAAGCAGAGTTCCCCCAATCCAATTTAAGTGTAACTTGGACAATTGGATGGGGAACAGGAAATTCATCCCTGGTTTGGCACCTATGTCTCCAATGGACACAGCCAACCTGTAAAAGGTTCATCTGCCAGGCCCTAGCTTGTAAATGTTTCATTTCCCAAGCCCCTTCTTACACTTATCAAGGGTACCAGAACATGTCAGAGATTTGGGATGCATGGCTGGGCTTAAAAAGAGCCTTGTGGTCGTTAGCCTAGTAAACACCTATGAACCTATAAATTCCTTTCTAATGAGTCATGAAACTGTTCTGAGGCATTTCTGACATATATATATATATATATATATATATACCATCACTGTCTTTGACACATGCAGCACATTTTGCAATCTAGCATCTAACATATATATTACAAAACATTTTAAGGAGAGTTGGAGAGAATACTTCTTTATTCTTTTATAGCTTCTCACTATCTGTGTCTTGATTTAGTAATACAAACCTGATGGAAGGACATATTTAAGAGTTCTAAATATCCCTGTGCAACTGTGTCATTCCAACTGTGCCAGGCACACTTAAATTCTCCACAACTCCTTTACTCTGATTGTGAAGTAATACTTCCTGACATCAGTCCTATATAATCCCTATGCCCCCACCATCTGCCTATCATTCTTAAGCTCTGTTCCATCAGTCTATCCATTGACAGCTCAGAGCATCTATAATTCAGCTCTTGTTTTCCAGACATCCATCAGTATGTCTTGTTTTCCAGACATCCATCACTGGGTCTCATTTTCCAGACATCCATCAGTGGTTCTTGTTTTCCAGACATCCATCAGTGGGTCTTGTTTTCCAGATATCCATCGGTGGGTCTTGTTTTCCAGGCATCTATCAATGGTCTTGTTTTCCAGATATCCATCAGTGGGTCTCATTTTCCAGACATCCATCAGTGGGTCTCGTTTTCCAGACATCCATCAGTGGGTCTCGTTTTCCAGCCATCCATCAGTGTGCCTTGTTTTTCAGACATCCATCAATGGGTCTTGTTTTCCAGATATCCATCAGTGGGTCTTGTTTTCCAGACACCCATCAGTGGGTCTTGTTTTCCAGACATCCATCAATGTTTACAATCCGCTTGCTCTGAACCTTACTTTGTGATCCGCGCCTTCCACTCGTTTCTCATACTAGAAAAGTCCTACTGCACACCATTCCAATGCCTGGCTCCTCTTACGGCCTCCAGAACTGAATGCACAATTCAAGATGAGGCGTCATTTTCACCTTGCGTAGCAAGTGGAAGATATCTGCATTGCGGTTTTGCTCAAACCTGACAATGCACATCCCCGCATTCCCTTTGACCTTTACCAGTGCCCTCTCCCCAGGTATAGTATGACCAGTATGCAGCTGATTATAACAGCAAAATCAGTATTTTCTATTTCTTAATAAAAAAACAGTGCTCTTTGCTACATTTATATCAGTACATATAGAGAAAATGCTAAACTAACCTGTTATGCAGAAGAGCCCACTATTGTTTCTCGCCATATCAGCTGATCTGTGAAAAGGCCTTTTAAAGCAGTGGGTAAATTATTTTCTTTACTGATATCCCTAGCATAGCACAGGCAAAGCTTTCTCTGAACTATCACATGACACCAAACAATTGTCTGCAGAGACATGCTCAGCCCAGTACCACTCAGTTTAATCACCACTACACTAAGCAAGCACAACCTTTCATACATGAAAACAAAATGCAAAAATACAGGGCTATAATAAACTACATCAATGCCAGCTACAGGGGAATCTATATTTACTTGCAGGATAAAGATAAAGTTAAGACACATGAGAACTGTGCAAGGGTAGTAAATACCCAGTCCATACAGCCTTCGCATAGTCTCAGTGATATCAGTACGTCTGTTACATTTAACAACTAATTTTGGTGAAGAATTCCAAGCAGTAAATATGCACACCTCCTGGAAAGTTAGTGTTCAGGAAAAGTCTAAAAACAACAGCACAGAAGGTCAAGAACTTGGAAGCACTAGGGTGACTCTAGCAATCACAGTCTGAGAAAAAATGTCTGGTGAAGGTGTGAATCAGTGACCAAAAGTCTGGGCATAAACATCTGTAATGGCTACGGTCTTGAATCAAGCACTAAATGCAACCTAACCCTTGTTGGAGTGGCTCTGGATGGCAGCATGTTTAAGTAAACTATTAGTCGCTTATGATTAAACAAAATTAATTTAGTAAGCCATTTTGAAATGGTCTGCTTAGCCACTGTGACCCTCTGTGTCCCTCCAGCAAAACTGATGACATCTGCTCTGCTTTCATGAATTCATACATCCCCTTCAGGACTCCGACTCTCATGGATTCTGTCTTTCCAAAGAAAGCATAACCATAGGCTCATTTAAGGACAATTTTGATAGCACTTTTTGGAGAATCTTTCTACATTTTTATTTTTATTTTACATTTGTTGACCAGGAAAGTCAGACTGGACACAGGTCCATTTTCAGTGGAGCCCCGGAGAAAAAAGCTCCAGTTAGACAGTATAAATTTATACAGAAATATAGTTACATCAAAATTTCACAAAGTACATAAAAATGTATCAAATACAAGAGAACTATCACATAGCATTCAGTGAACATCGTGACACTGGATTAACATGATAAATGTCAGACAAGTACATATATAGTGATAATATAATAGTAACATACATGCATATTAATGACAGATTAGACAGTTTAGAACTTACTACATATAAAATATGTTCATAGTTGTTAAGAATTCCTTTGTGTCATGCATAGAGATACAAACAAAATTCCACTTGAATGTGACATTATGTCAGTAGTAAGCATATGGTTATTATAGGAAATAGACTGTTGAGTGGTAGTTTAACCTGGGTGGTTACAAGAGCATAGCCAAGTATTCATATAGTGTTCCTTGAATAGTGTTTTTAAATGTGCTAGATGGGTTGGAAGTTAGTTGACTAGGTAGAGTATTACATGCTTTTGAGATGGAGTAACTGAGGAGAGATTTACCATCCTCATTGTTGTTTGGTGACTTTTAGGTGGTTCTGGGAAGTAGATCTTGAGGTACTAGTAGAAGTATAAGGTGTGATTAAGTTTTGAAGTGCCTGAGTTTTGGTTGGGTGGTAATATAATTTGTGTGCCATTGTCAATTCAATGAATTTTAGCAGTTGAGGTAGCTCTAACCAGTTTAGTTGTTTGAGAGCTACATAATGGTGGGTTCTATATGAGGTCCCAGTAGCGGACCTGGCTGTGATAAAAACTTTCTAATTTGTTTAGGTCAGTTTTGTGGAGGTTTGTTAGTACTGGGGATGCATAGAGGAGAGTTGACAATAGATGAGTTCTGGCTATTGTGGCTTTGGTGTGGCTAGTGAGAAACAGCTTGTTCCTATAGTGGAGTCCTATTTTTTTTAGGAACTTTCTTTAAAGTTTGGGTGATATGGATGTCAAATCCGAGGTTATTGTCTATTTCAATACCCAGATGTTTAGTGTGGGAGGTAGGAATGATTGTGGTATTGTTCCTGGACATGATGGTAAAGTTGTCACGAGGGGGGGGGGTCTACATGGTCCAAAAACAATAAGTTTTTTTTTTGGGGGGGGGGTTCAACTAAGGTGTGAGTTAACGAACTAGGTTTCAGCTAGTTTGAAGCAATTTTGTGTTGGGGATCAAAGTTTTTCTATTGTTTGGGCTGCACAAATGACGGTGGTGTCATCGACACATTGAACTATTGAGGCATTGGGTATAGTGACAGAGAGCTGATTGGTAAATAAGAGTGAACCAAGTATTGAGCCTTGAGGGATGCCTAAGGATACTGGCAAGACAGCAGATAGTTGGTTTTGCCATTTTACTTTTGTTGGCGTTTGGCTAGATAGCTTTTAAACCATGATATAGTGTGGGTGCTGATGTTTGGAGTGGATAGTGTATTAAGAAGTTTACTATGACTGAGCATATCACAAGCTTTAGACAGATCGAGAAAGATGGCGGAGACTAGTTAGCCATAGTTTCTGTGGTGGTTGACTGTGTTGGTGAAGGACGTAAGAGCTGTGGTGGTGCTGTGGAAGGGTCTAAAGCCATGTTGGCATTTAGCTAGCAGGCTGATCTTTAGAAGATGGTTCATTAGTTGAGTGTGTACCACTCTTTCAAGTATTTTTGACAGGGGTGATAATTTGTCAATTGGTCGGTAGTTATTTAATTTCCATGGAGTCACCACCTTTGTGTAATGGTATTATGTGGGAGATTTTCCAAATAGTGGGTACATTATACTCTTGTTATTGATCTGTTGATTAGGATAGTAACAGGGTAGGCTATAGCTTATTTTTTGTTGTTTGTCTTTTAGCTTTTCTCAGTTAGGGGTCGCCACAGCGGAACTCCGGTCTGCTAATGATTGGCAGTTGTTTTTTATGGTGTCGAGTTGCCAGCCCAATGCTCAACCTTCAACGAAGGCACACCCATTCAACGCATGGTTTCGAATGCCCACTTGAAAGTGGGGAGAACATACAATCTCCACACAGAAGGCACTCCCAACCCAAGCCGAGAATCGAATGGGAGAACCTCTTGCTGTGAGGCAACAATGCTACCGTTGCACTACCGCGGAAGTCGGTAGGCTATAGCTTCTGTGGCTATTTTAAGGTAATCCGCTGGCAAATTGTCTGTTGCCATGGTGGCTGGTTTAAGTTTGCAAAGGAGATTTGAAATGGTTTTGATTGGAAATGGATGAAGGCTTAAGTGGGAGGTATTATCTTGTGTGATTGTTTTATCTTGTGAGTTTGGTAATTCAGGGCTGTTGCTGAAAGTTTGGGTTTCAGCAAGGGTCTTAACAGTTTCAGTGAAGTATTTATTGAACTGAGTGGGGATGCTGTCATGATTATTTACTGTTGCTGGTGTGAGGGCTGAGGTTTTACCTGGGTGAAGTATAGAGTTTATGGCGTCCCAGAATTTTTGAGGGCTGTGACTATATTTTTCTTGGAGGTTTTGGTAATAGTTGATTTTATCTAGTTTAATAAGTTTTTGGCTTTATCATGTAGTTTAGAGTAGTTTTGTCTTGTAGAGCAAGTTCTGTTTTTATGAAACTGTATTAGGGCTTTGTATCTGTCTTTGAGGATGGTTTTTGTAGATCTAGTTAGCCAGGGAGCATACTTAGTTTTTATTCTGTTCTGGTGGGTGCATGTTGATTTAGTATTTCTAAGAAAGTTGTGTTAAAGTAAGTTACTGCATCATCTAGAGGTAGTTAAGTTAGTGGCTTCCAATTACAGTATTTTAGAGCATTGATAAAGCTTTCTGGTTTACAGGTTTTTTTTTGTTTCTGACTGTTCTAAAGGTTCACTTGGTGAGTTCCTCTTTTGAGATGGAAAGTAGGTTGATGGTCACTGAGGCTGTCTGGCAGACAGCCTACTTGTGAAGTTAGGGAGGAGTCGGTTATAAGAATCCAGTTGAGAATAGATTGACATTTGGTAGATATATCTGCCCTGGTAGGTGAGGAGATAAGCTGTATAAACCCATGTAGGTGGATGAGTTATGACCGGAGCAGTTGTGCCAGTCTATATTAAAATCTCCTAACAAGACTGTTTCCTGTGGTAGGGAGTTTGTAATCCATTCTAGTAGGTTTTCCATGTTGGTAATGTTATTACCTAGAGGGAAGAAGCAGCCCATGTTATTTATATATAAAGGATTCAACATTTGTTGAAAACAAACCAGTATTAGCCACAAAAAAAGGTTCTGCTTGAAGATGATAAAGAAAAGAGGCAAGAACCACCCGGAGCAACTTATTCTAAGAGGAAAAATGTAAAAAGTACTAAACTAGCCACTTTGACCAGAGAGTGGGCAAGCCAGTCAACCAGGAAATTCAACTTACAAGGAAGAGAAGAGTTCTGCAAAAGAAAGTAAACATGCAGAAGCCATCTAAGAACTACAGTATTTTACCAGTCAGTGCTGGGTCAATGTCATAGTTATGCTCCATGAACATGACGTAATGGAGACCCATGTCAATGTGGTATTTAAGACTGGTGAAGACAACCACCAAGCAAAGTGAATGAGGTGACAAACAATACCTCTCTATCCAAATAAAAATCCTCTTTCACATATTAGTGGAATGCTTTCTGGTGTGTTCAGTCTGTTCCAACACTCCAGTCAGATGATCTAGCAAGACAGAGTGAAGGATCTAAACAAGGAGTTGGACTCTGAGGTAGGGCCAGCTTTATATTCAAAGGGGGGGGGGGGATTTCCTAGTTTGTTCTAGGAATTGTGGATAGTTTGCTGAAACCACACACTTCTCATCTACCATGAGACAATAAGGAGTGGCTGGTGGTCTTTTAGTCGTTGAATTTTTAGCTGGCTGTAGAATCAGATAACTTTTGAAAAACTGACATAAATCTTTCCAAACCAGGGAGACCAGGTATACCCCATTGACCAGGAACACCCCATTGACCAGGTTCACCCCATTGTCAACTCCCTCTTGCCATGCTGATCCAAGTAGAACATGAGAAACCACATTCTCTTAGCTGGTGCTCATGTTGATGTCTGCGGTGTCCTACTCCTGAAAAATTCTTGACCAGACAGGATCTAGAACCATTACATTATCTAAGTCAGTGATGGTATTAGGAAGTCCTTCAAATAGCCATTAGGAGTCAGTCATCTAATCAGGAAACAAATAAATGTCACTCTTTTGCAGAAGATATGGGGTATACACCTTTAAATGGTAATGAGCTACTAATGCTCATTAGCATGTCATGTGGTACACTCAAGTTCCAGAAGATATCCATCATGGCCAGTGACATGACTCAGGTACATTTGAGGTGTCACAATTTAGAAGATAAGTGGAGGTGGTCCCTATGTTCCAGGATGACAAAGTCTTTTGCCCTCCTCAGGACAAATAAAAGGCTCAAACAGGACAATTTATGTTTTTTCACAGGAGGAACAGGCTCTGCTTTTGCCTTGTAGGCCAGAGTTTGGGTATGTTTCATCACCTTTGTACAGACAGCTTGATCTCCAAGGACTCCTTTTCAGTTACATTTAACGGGCTCTCCATAACCAGAACAAGAATTTTGTGGTCTGTGATGGTGATGATTCTCCAATATAGGCAAACTTGGAGACCCAGCTTTCTTCCTACAGGAGGTCCTAACTGTGAGTTAGTGACTGTGGCTAATGGGCAAGTACAGTCACTGTCCTTAGATATATGACTGGCAGAAATGAGGAAGACAACTTGGTGCCCTTCTCAGCCTCACAGGAATGACTCATCTTCTTGCAGAACCAAAAGGGCCTACAAGAACAGGAAGATATGAAAGAGGCATTATAAAGCTTTCCACAGTGGTAAGATTCTGTTTCCTCCTTAAAGTCATTACCCAGAAACAGGGAAACCTGAACAAAGAAGAAATCCCCCAAGAATCTACAATGCCTTGCACATGATCACCCTTACAAGAAGAATACTCATGCTATACCATTAAATGCAGGCAAATGCCTAAGCTTCCTGCCATACTCATTGTGTCGGCATACAGAACACTACAGCATGCTAAGTTACAGCCCATTATAAGAGCTGTATCTCTTAGATAAGGGGTCCGTACCTTTAGAGAACAACGAGTCAGAAATAGTCATTACCCTGCATATGGTACACGGATGACAGATAACTCAGTTACAGTATATCGCCTGATAGGGTTTAGACCACAATTACTGTCACCGTCATACACGTTAAATCTCTTGATGTGACAGCATGTCTGAGAGGAGAAAATATCAACCAGAAATGAATAAACATACATAGGTGAAATATATGTGATGGGAACAGCTTCTGTGTATGCAATTACTGACGTGAATAATTCACAGTGCAAATCTGGCTAAGCTGAAACATCCTAGAATATCTGTGCAGTAAGACGTAAATCTAGCTAAAAACTGGAAGCTTTGGGTACAGAAATGTGATTTTATTACTGTAAGTGGATTAAAATGAAAAAAAAATCCTTCCTGCATGTTTCTGTGGAAGAACCATAAAGGTATTTAACCCTTCTGACTTGTTTAATGAAGAGATAGGCAAACAGCATAGCAGTACTTAGAGAAAACTTCAGTAACTATTTCCTGTCAAAACAGAATTTGCAGGTTTTAGACATTTGCTTTTTACAAGGGTACAAGTTCCCCCAGAGACTACAGATGCCTGTCACTGAACTGAGGACTGGATTTTGTAAGATGTATGATCCTGTAAGAGACACAATGATCAGTGAGAGAAAAGGTTGAAACACGTGACATTTTTAAGAGACTCAGACCTGACCCTATCAACAGTGCAGGTGAAATTACTAGCATACAATTACATTATCAGAGAACAGTGTGTAGTGTAAAGTATGAGTCAAATAAGCAGGCAAAATGGGAAATAAAGTCAGGAGGTTTTATAAAAATAAGCAAGCAAAATGGGAAATAAAGTCAGGAGGTTTTATAAAAATTAAAGGATACGACAGGAGGTATCCAGGGTAGAGTCACTCATAAAACTGATATTTAATCTTACAGCACATTTGGTTAAAAGCACGAAAGGGGGCCCTGATGTAAAATCTGTGCAAGAAAAGGGCACTTTGTGAAGCTGTCTAAAAAAAGGCAAGAGTGTCTAAAAGAATATGCATGCTATTGAATGAAATGTGAAAGGAACTATTTGTTGACACTACAGAAGATGGTGAAGTTTAAACATGCATTACACAACAAAAGAGAAAGGAGTAAGGCACACCACTGGTAAGAAACACTGACAATGAATGGACAACATGTGCAATTTGTATTAGGCACAAGTGCACAGTGCAGTATCTTGCCAGAAAATGTTACGTTTTTGGATCCACAAAATACTGGAGAGTGAACATTGTTAGCCTTTTCTGCCCACTGGTTTGCACAATTAAGTAAGAAACTGATGACACTGGAGTATGAGCCTAAAAAAGTTCAGTCTTCTTATTCAGATACGATTTAAGATGTGAATTATCCTAACAGTCTGGGTCATGTGGCTTGTAAGATGGTAGGGATGGTAAAAAGAATAAACACTGTAAAATTAAGCACTACCTCTTTGAAATTGTTCACAAAGTCAGGCATTTCAAATACTGATATAAGCTACAGTAATGACATCCTGCACAGCTGCGCTAATTTGCTCACAGGCTTTGGAAGCTTGCCAGAAGAAAGTCGTAGACTAAAGCTGAGCACTGCCAGACAGCCATGCTCCTAGAAAATCTACCTTTAGTACTTAGAAGTAGAACAAAGAGTGAAGAGAATGGAAAGTTTAAGTGTCATTAATAACTAATTATAGTCAACATAATAGCTGAACAATAAGAAATATATGACTTGTCCGTGTAGTGATCCAGAAAATCTCGATATGTTTATGGTTTAAACAATGGTCTCACAATGAGAAATGTTAGGTCTTTCTAAATACTACATACAAACTACAGTTTCTGAAAAAATAAGAATAGGCAAAACAGGTTCTAAAATGTATACATTTAATACCCTTAAGGAAGACACATACTCCTCATTGGTATACCGGCAGCACCAGAGGTGTTTCAAAAAGTTGTAAACATAAACAATATGTTAGTGTGAGATCAGACATATGAAGAACATAACCAGAGACTACTGTAATGTTTGAGCAGATTAAAAGCAGCATAATTTCAAATTAAACAATATAAAATCAAAGTGGCAAACATTAAAAACATAGGTCACATTGTAACATTAATGTCTAAAGCCGGATCTAAAAAAAAAAAAAAAAAAAAATATATATATATATATATATATATATATATATATAAGCTACACTGGAAATGCCAAAGCCACTAGATAAGCAAGCATTACAACATTTTCTAGGAATGATTCAATGTGTTGCAAAAATTTATGCCTACTATGTGTGACATAACTATGTTTCTAAGAAAGCTATCAGAATAAGATATAGCATTTGAATGAAGCTATGAACAAGAAGTGTTTTGAAATGCTTACTGTGAACAAGCTAGTTAGTAGCTGCCATTTAGAATGGTATAGGAGCTGTTATTCTACAAGGAACTGGACAAGTTTCATACAGGTCAAGAACACGACTCATGCAAAGAAGAAATTCATTAAGAAAAGGCACTGTTAACAATAATGTGAATGTGGGAAATTCCATGAATATTATTATGGTTAAAAATGCAAATGGAAACTGGCCACAAACCTTTCCAAAACATTTTTAGAAAGTCCTTGTATGAGGTGCTTCTCAGATTGCAGAGGATATTACTTAATCTACAGAGGTATGATATGAAAATGATATACTTAGCAAACAAGTTATTACACACAGCCTATATGTTAAGGATGGCATATTAACTAGAAAAGTAGGAAGAACTTCTAGAAACTCATATTCATATTCAAAAGAACAGTGGTTATAATAAAGTCCTGATGAAGTTTAGACCAGAACTTTGCATGGTGCTTATTTTACTGAACCTTTTGGTATGACGGTCATAATGACCTTTTTCAGATAATCGCTGCTAGCAAACTCAGTACACTGTGCCAGCTTTTCTTTTCTTAGTTCACTAGGGAGGAAAAGAACCTGGAAAGGTGACGCAAGCTGTCACGGAACCCAGGTTTCAATGTGAGCAACGGAGGAAACCTGCTTGCCAGCCTTGTTTAAAGTCTTAGAAGTCTTACTAGGTGATACATTGAAAATGTGTTACAGCATCTGGGACCACTGTGGGACAAAACAGATCAGAGAACTGTACTTTGGGATGTCACTGCAGTCTGTCTAGGCCTGCAACAGACCTCAGCTATATTGAAAGGAGAGAAAGTAAATGCTAGATGTTTTCAGGCTACATTAATGGCAGCCTTCAAGATGGGCTCTACAAGCAAGATAACTCATGGTCCTTACTGCTCACTCTTACCCAAATACTGGTTAAGTTTTTTGTGGGGGAGGAACAAATATGAAGGTAGAGAAATTTCAGGCCAGTCCTTAATAAACATTATGAACCAAAAGCCTCCTCAAAGAATGATCTTCTGGAAGGAATTACAGAGAGCACTTATTTCACTATCCTTCTCTTTGTGAGAAAAAAGAGTCACTGGTTCCTCAGAGTCCCCTTCCAGGACTCTAACAGTAACAGAACCTCCTATAATCTCAACTGTGAGGAACTGAGTAAACGTACCTGGCAAGTAAGGTTGACACTGTAGGGGGATCGTAGGTTCATATTAAGCTAATGACCACCAGGGCCTTTACAAGCCTAGTCATGCAATCCAGCCCAGTTTAATCCCTATGTATCATGGGCATTTATTAGGAGGGGAGGTGATGCAGGAGAATATTAGTTTGGGCATTACTGCCTACCTCTGTCCATTAGGACATGGGGGCCACACCTGGGGTGAATTTCCGATTTCACAGCCACTGGTTGTGGTTAAGCTTAATTAGGGTTAGGTATGCACTCTGATTCACATGGATGGGGAGCATGTTCTACAGAAATGAGATACTTTGAGACATATCTATCTTGATAACATGTCTTATTTTGGTCGCAAACAAAATTAAGATCCTTGAATCTAGTGGTTCTGATGTTGTTCATGTTGCAGATCTGCAAAAGGTATATCAGAGCTGGATCTAAGGATGCCTTGTATGCCAGGCAAAGATTGCCTCTCAGCAATCTGTAGGAGGCAGAGTATGGAGATAGGGTTTTAAGGTGATCCATATAGGACAATGTGTTTATACCCTGGATTCTCCTGGTAAGGAACCTTTGCAGGCATTCCAACTGTTGCATATGTCTGGTCAGGTGCATGACAAAGGAGGCATTACACTCAATGATGGTTCTGATAAAGACCGAATAAAGTAGCACTATGACTTCCTTGGACCTGGCCATCTACTTACTTATAAGCTGGGCAACATAGAATGGATTTTCTTACTATGCTGGCACATGGGCAAAGGTCAGACTACTTTCTACATATATTCCCAGGTCCCTAACAGATCAGCTCTTAGGGGTGTCTTATCAAAGCAGTAATTAGTCTGGGTGGCAGTGTTCCCAAAAGGCACTATGATGCATTTCTTGGCATTGAGTTTTAATCTGTGATTTTGGTACAGTCATATGTGTTACAATCTCTTGTGAGATTTTTGTGTTATGGGGGAATCTATGATAGCTGCTAATTTGCAGTCAAGGAACTTGGTCAGCAAAAGGCCCTTGACATTTGTGAGGACACAGATGTGAGCTGGCTGCACAGAAAGAACATCAGTGTCAAGCTGTTTTTCCTAAAGTTGTACTCCTGCACCTTTGAGGACAATCTCTACTACTTGTAAAATGTTCTGGGCCAAACATGTATGTTTAAAAGGCACTGGAAGACATTGAGAGTGTCCTCTAGTCTATACAGTGAGTTAGCCATGACCCAAGAAAAGACCTATGGAGAAGACTCTTTGGCCTTGAGTGCAATCAGGAAACTGAACCAATGCTGGAGGTACACAAAAGAATGTGTTATGAGCAGCCCAGCTATGGGTATGCTTCAGATGTTCTAACATGGATAAGACATTGCTGAAAATCTGTGGTGCACCCCATAGTGATTACTAGGATACTATTTAATACTCTTGTTATGACTAACTGATGAATACCACAGGCTTGACCTCTTGCTAGTTGACTGGAAGCGTCCGACACAAGATGAACATGATGTTACATGCAGGCAGACTTAGCACTAGGAAGATGCAACTGTATCTGGCCTCCAGATCCCTTCCTTTCTCACATATTCAGGCACTAGCCAAGGATGGTGTGAAGGTCTCTTCTGGTAGTCTTTGCACTTAGCACCTTCCACGTGCTCTATTGCAACAGAACTGAGGAAGGCCTTGAGTTTTCCTTCACTTCCTCTGCGTGGCTTGGATGAAACATTGGCACTTATCACATGTTTCACAGTGTGCTACACTCCCAGACCGTGCAGATATTTCTAGTATAGACCCTGGTTCATGAGCTGATGACTGCAGAACACTTTGAAATGTCACTGTTTTTGTCATCTGTCATGTTGTAGGCCTTAATGTCCTGCTTTCTGAGGCTGTAGCAGGTAAAGATAACATCTCATTCAAGAACAGTCAGAAGAGACAAAGCATGCACTTCAAACGAGGTTCAGGTACTTTACTTCTAGAAACTATTTGGAGAGAATGGCATATTACCTAAACCACTACAGCTGTTCTTGAACAAGAATGTAAAATTTATGCAAAGCAATTAACTGCATACTTTAATCCTGATAATACTTAGCCCTGTAGTTCATTAATGACACTTGGCTAATGCATTTACATAACAATGTATATGTAAATATTTACATAAATTGAATAACCAAAATGCCAACTTACATAACATCGACACTACACACATAACTTCGACACTTCTCACGTCAGCACTCTACTACCCATGTGCTGAACAACAACCTTGTGACATGTAAAACAAAAAAAAAAACTTGGACTCCCTGCTATTACATATACAAAGTCTGCAATCACACAGTTCTCAGGGGAAGGCCATATTCTCTTACTTGAAGGGTCACCTGATCCCTCACACCTGTCCACACCTGTTGACCATCTGTTCAGTCAAACAAATTCAGTCAGCTAAACAGATACCAACAAAAATACTGTCTGACAATAGCAACAAATGCCATATAGAGATATACACAGAGACACCCACACACCTATGATTTTATTATGATTCATCAATAATGACACAATAATTGACACAAAATACATACACCTACTTGATCAACAGCCACATTGCACCATACCAAGAAGCACTGAACTACAATAATCACCAATGTAAATTTCACGTTACAACTGCAATCCATACACAAAGAAGATAAAATCAAAATACATTTTTTCCACACAAAACTGCAACATTACTACACACATTACATTAAAAGTAAACACTTCTACAATTATGTTTTACACAGGGTCCCCTATTCTAGGGGATCTTCCTCCCACCCCCTCACTAATATTTATGCTACAGATGACAATCTGTAAGTTGAGTGTAGCATAAAATAATGAAATCAACTATTAACAATTCAATTCATGTAGAAAAATCTAATTTGCACATAACGAGTTCTCAGCCGAGTGGTAACAGTGTATACAGAGACACACACACACACACACACACACACACACACACACACAAGCGGCCTTAGGTCAACTAGTGCCTTAGGCAAAAGGGCTCCATGGCGCCGCCCCCCACCACACCACCCAGTGTCCCCATCCTAGTCTACCTACACCAAAATAAATACTGGAAAAGCACCCCTACTGAGCGGTGCCCTAGTTGGCTGCCTAGTGGGCTTATGCTTAAGGCCAGCTATGCGCACACACACACACACACACACACACACACACACACACACACACACACACACACACACACACACACACACACACACACACACACACACACACACACATCTATGGATGCACAATAACTGGTCAATTGTCATTTAGTTGAAAGTGTTTTGATGTGGTCAAGTTGTCGAATATAAAGACTGACGAATGTGCATTTGATCAAGTGAAGTTGTTTTATGGGGACAAAATATAAAATTTGGCTGAATATGTGTGTGTGTGTGTGTGGGGGGGGGCATCCATGTGTGTGTGTGTGGCTGTATGTGTGTATGGTTTTAAATGTAAAAACATTCAGATATAACAAAAGTTTCTGCACTGGGGGTAGGAGTGTGTGTGCAAAGGTTTGTGGGGATAGAATTACATTAACTGCTAGGTAAGGGATAGAACTAGTGTTGTGCACGTGTGTGTTGTATATGGTTTAAGTCTGAGCTGTCTTATGCAATGGTATTATCGAAACAGTTCTCCTAAGGTAAGGTGTAGGGTTAAAGGTACACTTACGGTAACACACATTAGTAAAGTGGTGCAGGGAGATTAAATTATAAAGCCTTAGAGCTGTAGGCCTCAAGGTAATTTCTCATCTGGGATCAGATGTTTCGCCTGGTAACAGTACTCTGCACACAACACGTTACAAGCTGCATAGATTAAACAAGACTTATCTGCACGAATAAGGTGACAATCTCCTTGTATCAATTACGTGGTTACGTTGTACTCTAGACGTAGGTGTTATACGTATATTGAGCTGCTGGCCAAGATTTGAAAAATCTACATTTTATCCAGTGTCCATGTACCAGATGACAGTGCACTCAGAGCAGAATGTCATACAGGCAAAATGCAGATTTCAGTTTTGTGCAGTTATGTTTTCATTAATACAATCCTCTACAGCCCATAGTATAAGTACTTGACCTAAAATGCTTCTCATGATGTCAGAAAGTTAGGTCAATATAGTCTGTTTTTTAAATGCCCAGTTTGTTCACAGCTTCCTCTTTCGCTGTCCTCTTTAATGCATAACTCCTATCCTTGGTTAACTTGCTGGCTTCTTTCTTTATACATCGGAGGGACCCTGACGTTTGGCAGCGTGTCCAGAGCAGTTTGTTACATTGTCCTAGATGGTTTAATTGATTCTTTTGCCACCTGCTCACAAAGACAACTCTGTTTACTGGACTCAGGGCTTTTACTTCATCTTAACTAAAACTCAACATTTGTAAAGCATTACCATTGTTTAAACTATTGCCAGTTCTCTTTAGCTAAGGAAAGAAGGCATTTGTTAAGTTAGTTACTGTTCAATACTAAATGTCCTATCTTTGCAAAAATTACGACTGCTACCAAGAACTGTAACTTATAGCAGCTTGCAGTCTTTTTTCAAGAAAGTATCTGGTCTTTTTATTGGGTACTTTAGAATGTTGAATTTTCACACAAATTTTGCAACTGTCTGTGTTACTCCATAGATCCTACTGTGGTTTTGGGGGCGGGTATATGTCAGTTTCCACTTAATATATCCACACACTACATACAGCTTTTTATTGGATTGCCTTAACAGGGTCTCACCTAAAGATGAAAGTGTCTTAGAATGACTTTTAAAATCCTTTCCTGAAGAATACCTGTTGTTAAAGAACGCTCAGACGTTTTCACTATTACTACAGAAGCAGTCAAAGGAATCTGCTCCCCCCACAAATGCTACTTCTGGTATACTTTGTATCTTTTTGTGCAATCTGAAATTGCCTAGCATTAACATTACCTCTGTATCAGCATTGTCAGTAATCTGCCTTTCAGTTTTTCTTTGGCAAGTGCCTTTCCTTTTGCACACCCTGTTAACGGCATCAAGTAGGGATAATCCTGTAAGTTTTCCTTTTCTACTTCTGACTCCAAATCTACATTTTAACATTTCTGTAAATAAATGTTTACAAGCCACTTTGCCCTATTTTTACTTCCATTCACGTTTCTGTTTTCCTAGTCCTCCTCTAAGCTGGGTTTGAACCCATGTTTCCATTAACTCTTCCATTTGACATAAACATTCGACTTACATAACTTACTACATTTCCTTCTGCCCTTCTTCTCTAGAGTGCAAGACTAATTTTTTATTGATCGTTTTCACACAAAATAGAAAATGTCTACTCATTTATTTCTTGCGTAGTTTCAAGACAGTAAAAATAACCAGCTATTACTAACAACCATTTTTTGAGCCTTCAATAATGCCTCTCAGATATCTATATGAACATGTGGTCTTAGGATCAGAATGACATTATACACTGCAAATAACATTGGTTCATTAACGGATTCCTTGTCCTAACATTTCCTCCTAGGTTGTACCCTATTTTGGAAGAGCCTCGACATTTGTCCATACCATCTTAAACGTTATAGCTGACATAAAGCCTTTATTGAGCATTAATTATTTCTTTTTTACAACTCACTATCAGACATTTCTAATCGATAAATACTACAACAGTCCTATGACTAGGCTTGAACTTGCTGCTGACAATGCCATACAAAGCAAGTGAAACATGGCTTTTCGAAGACAGAAAAGAATGTTACAACCACACACACTTTAGATGCTTTTCAAACATTTTACTTCAACGATCAGACCTGTACACGTTGTATTCTTTGGTTCCATTCTTTTCAGGCTCAGAGTCGGCATTTTAATCCATTTTGCTTGAGGTATTCTCACTCTGGTTTTGGCTTTCAATATTCTATAACTCACTGACCTGTAGATCAATCATGTGCTGTAAAGCCATTCTGCACTTTTAGGACAGCTTGAAAGCTGAAGGAATGGGGAAGAACAAGGATTTTATGCTTCCTCTTTTTTGTTAGTTGCATACATCTGTTACAAAATTTTTGAATGATGGAATGTTACGGACACTAAAAGGGAAGCACTGTGTAGGGGTTCAACAGATCTACAAAAAAGTGCATAATTTATGCGTGCAGGTCAAAATAAAAACAGATAAGAAAAGTTCTGCACATTTGTGGTTTTCTTGAAAAGAAGGTTGAGTCGCAAACTGAAACGGGAAAGTGATGAAGCAATACACAAGCAATAATGCCGACAGGGTGTGTATTAATGTATAATTAACACCCGCCCAGAGGTGTTATGAGGCCCAACGCAATGTAACACGTCATTTTATTGAAATATTCTACATTATGAAAACTATAATATTTTAATGAGAACAGTTAAATTTACATATTTAGTAATATAATGTTCATTTGTCTTTGTTCTTTGTAACACAGAATGTTATAGGTGCATTGAATACGCATGCTGTTAGTTTAAACTAAGTGGTTTCTGATTTCAGATTTTGTGCTTTTTCTTGATTGTTGGTTATTTTGATGGTTGTTTTTTGTTCCTGTTGTGCTGTATGTTGCTTCATTGTTTTCTGTTTTCATTTGTTGGTGTCCAGTAGTTTGTAAGGCTCGTTTCTGACTTGTGTCCAGTTATTGAGGTTATTCCCCTTGGGTAGAGTCCTGCTTTTGCAAGGATTTGTACAGCAGTTGCTCTTATACTATGGTTGGTATATCTTCTGTAAATATTTGTTAAGTCGCTTATTCGTGGCATCATGTTTCATAGGTAATTTTTCCCCACAGGTTCTCTGGTGTACCAGCATGTATGAAAATCAAGATAGTGCTCTGGTATTTTCGATGGTGGGGTTTTCTGATAACTTTGCGGTATGCTTCTGATATGATGCTACTGCGCATAATGGATTGTCTTTTTGTACCCCTCATTGGTAAGATCGGACCATAAATTAATCTCCCTGGAAATCCACATCCCGCCCCCACCCCCAGCACAGAAGACCACAGTGAAGAACTTCTCAAAAGCTGACTTCACACTTCTCAAGACCAAAGTGGAATCCTTCAAGGCCCCCGGGCCAGTGGAAACCACAGCCCACTCTGCTGAATTCTTTATAAATGCATTCTATGGACACCTACAGGAATGCATGGATCATGCAATCTCAAATAAAACCAAGACCCATTCCCCCAAAGGCAGGCATCCTGTCTGGTGGACCCCAGCCATTAATAAGCTATACAACAGAAGGAGGAAGCTACTACATGATAGAGCAAAATCCCTAAAAGGGAAGGCATCTCTGATCAGTACTAGCAAAAAACTACGAACGCTCATAAAATCATCCAAGGCCAGATTTGAGAGAAAAATTGCACAAGACACTAAAGATAATCACAAGGCTTTCTTTAGTTATGTTAGAAACCTGATTGGAAACTCCCAGATATGCTCAGAGTTAGTCCAAAATGACAAAAAATACACTGAACCCACAGACATTGCCAACATACTAGCAGACAGGTTCAGTGCAAATTTCTCTACCCCCTCCCCCCCAAAGGGACAAATATCTATCCCAGCAGAGTGTTGCCTCCCTGACATCTCAGATGCCCAGGTGAGAGCCGCCCTTTCCAAAGCTAAAAACACAGCATCAATGGAACCAGACGGTGTCCCGGGTTGTGTGCTACATGAACTCCAAGAAGAGCTAAACCCACACATAAGGTAGCTGTTTAATCTCAGCCTTACTACAGGATATGTACCCAAAGAATGGCGTACAGCAACAGTGGTCCCACTCCACAAAGGAGGTGTTTCTATGGACCCTGGAAACTACTGCACCATAAGCTTGACAAGCCTGGTCTGCAAAGCTACGGAGAGGATCATTATTGAACTCATAAACAAAGACACTGGGGACCTACAGACACTGGATCCTACCCAATTTGGCTTTGTTAAGGGCAGATCCTGCCTCTTGAACCTGGTTGACTTCCTTGAAACAGTCACCAAGGCCATTGATGAGGGTAAGGTAGTTCACACAGCCTACCTTGACCTTGCAAAAGCCTTCGACACAATACCCCACTCGGACATCATAGACAAGCTCACCAGCTTAAATGTAAACCCCTATGTCATAAGATGGGTTGCAAACTGGCTCAAGGACAGAACCCACAAGGTCAGAACTGCTGGAGCCATGTCAGACTCTAAACCAATCACAAGTGGCACCCCACAGGGCTCGGTCCTGGGACCTCTCTTGTTCGGTATTTATTTTTCTGAGGTACAAGCTAACATAGGAGGATTGTGGCTGACCAAGTTCGCAGATGACTGCAAACTGGGCGCCATAATTGATTCTCCAGCGGACACAAGCATCCTTCAAAAGGGTCTCATAGAGATGGAAAACTGGTACCAGAGCCATGGCCTGAAACTAAACGCCAAAAAGTGTATAGTCATACCCTTTGGGAAAAACAAAGTGCCCACAAATTACCACATAGGTGGTAATCCATTAAGTACGGAAGAAGTAATTAGGGACCCAAGTTGACAGTAACCTCTCGTTTGACACTCTCATTGCCAAAGTGGTTAGAAAGACCTTCTATATTGCCCACCTTATCATGAAGGGATTCACATCTAGATCGGGAGAGGTCATTGTGCCCCTTTACTCTTCCCTCATCAGGCCCATAATTGAGTACAATGCCCCATTTGGGATGTACCTTACCCGACACCTGCAGCAATTGGAAAGACCCCAAAAGTACCTCACCAAGAGGATCAAGGGACTCAAACATATGCCATATGCTGCCCGGCTAAAGAAAATTCAGCTCTACTCAGTAGCATACCGCCTACTCAGACGCGATCTATGCCTGACGTATAAGGCCATGTCCAACCCGGAATTAATGGACATGCTCCACCTCAGAAAATCCAAATCCACCAGAGCTAGGCGAGCGAGAGATTTGAACCTCAGCACAGAAATAAATAGGAAATGATGGAGGGACAGATTCATAACCCAGAGGCTCCCTTCACTCTAGAATAAAATCCCAGTCCATGTTAGGCAGAGCCCTTCACTGACTCTCTTCAAGAGAAATCTTGACGAGTGGATGGGAGATTGTAGGTTTACCCCGGGGGTCACTTCTGTGTCACTGCTAGACAGAGGTACAGTAAACTAAACCTTAAAATGGGCACAGTATACTCATTCCAAGGGGTGGCAAAAGCCAAACACACTCTGGCTAGGCTTATAAATGCCCTAGGGCAGATAGCCTAGTATGAACCTATGAACCTATGCATAGATTTGATCTCTGTTGTTTATTACTTTCAGCTGGGTTTTTGTGGTTTTTAGTTTCTTCATTTGTTGTTAGTGTCAAGTATTTTGTTCCTGTGGGATCTGACAGTATTGCGAAGCATTCTGGTTTCAGCTGTCTTTGTCCTTCTCTCCCTGTTCTTGGCATGTAGGTAAATCAAATCAGACCTTTGTGACAAGACCTTGAGGTGTGTTTGGTGACGGTGCTTTGCAGTCTCTTATTGTTTTCACGTCTTGTTTTGAAATTGCAGGATGACGGCTTGCATTATCCTGATTTACTTTTATTATTTTTTATCATGGAGTGAGTATATTGTTTGCTGTTTTGAATAATGGGTCTGTTAAAATGTTTAAGGCTCTGTTTTATCCAGCTCTTAATGACATACAGCTCTGCAAAGAATATTGTTTGCTGCTGGTTGCTCTTACTTCAGTGTAAAAGAGTTTTATGAGGTCAGAAATGTTTTGTATGCTGTTGGTTTTTAAGTTTATTTCTATGTTTTTGTGTTGACCCCATTCATATAATGTAGATACTGCCCATTTTGTGTTTTTGTGAGTATTTTATTATTTACTATAGTGTTCTTTTCCTTTTAGTTTTTCACCTGATACTGTTCGGAATCCATTATTAGATGCAGTTGTTAGAAGTTGTTGAAGTGGAGTGTTGGTTGTCTTTATTTTTGTGTTCCTGAGTTGTCAGTAGTTGAGGTTGCGGCTTACTTGTTACCTCTGTTTCATTGTTTGGTGCTACTTCTGATGGTTCGTGAGTGTTTTCTGTAATTTTTTGCATTTTTCTGTTGAATTTGGTGATAGTGGTATTGTTTATATTTTCCGTAGTTGATTTTTCTTGTGTTTCTTTATCATCTCCATTGTCTGTAGTACAGGTTTTTCCTTCTTGGTTTTCTTCTGTGTCAGCTGTACATGTTCTTTTATTTCCTTTCTTATATCTTCTAGGAAATTACTTAAGTCAGTTGAATCAAACAGCTGAAATGATATACCAAATGGGTTTGACATGTTTTTCTTCTCCTGGTTTTGTTTATTTTTTTCTGTCAGACTTTTCTTCTGTTACACTTGTTGTGTAGTGTGCTGGTCTGATTTGTGTTGCTAGGTGATGAGGTCATGTGACCATCTATTGTGTTTGTTTAATATTGTGTATAAAGTATATGTACACAGAGATTAATGGTGATTTTTGTGTGGTATTTGTTGTAAGTTTTGGCCACTAGATGTCACTGTCTATATATATTTTTTTCAAATAGAACTTTTATTCATTTTACTTCATAGACATATCACAAAACAACTGCAGTTTAGAAATGCACATTAATACAGAAGAGATCATACAAATAACAATTATATACAATATGTACAACAGTGCTGCTTAGGGGTAAGGCAATCCCTGCAGATAATCATAGTCAATGATAGGTACAATATTTTTAACTCAAATTGGTGACAGTGAATTCAATGCTCGATGATTTGCTAAAACTAGTAAATTATATTGGGATCAGCTTTTTTTTTTTTTTTTTTTATGAGAGACTCTTAAAATGAATATGGGTCTTATTATTTTGTTGGTATATTTACGTTTTTGCTATTTTGCTAGAGTTTGATTTTGAAGCTGTATATGGTTACTTAAGTATTGCAGTGGTTGTTGAAGTTTGACTTTAGTTTTGAAGACTAATATAACACTTTAACAGAAAATGTTTATTTATGCTCGCTAAGTAGGAAAGAGCTTTTAGCGAGCGAAAAAAAAAATGGCAACTGTTTATTTTTCAGTTCGAGTTTCATGGTGGTTTAATATGCTGCTGTGAAGTGTTGCTCTTGTTTCTGGGGGGGCATTACTTGTTCATTAATACCCTGCTGGAGAACGATCATTCTCCAATACGGTTTTAATGTCAGAAATGTCCATTTTCTAAAATACATTAATTTCTCCAAAGAATGGCAAAAGCTTTAGAGAGGGGTCTTTGGAAGAGGGAACAAGGAAGCAGAGCTGAATGTACAACTGAAAATGGTAGAAGGGGTGGTAAACAGACCAATTATCAGCTGAAGAAGATGAAAAGCAACCGACTTCATGAAGACTTTCATACTGTCATTTTTTTTGTTACTGAGATACAGTGTATGAGTCACTGAAAGTGACCTGAACTGTTAAAATAACACATTCAGTAAGTCATTCTTTGGCATTCTGAAATACGCCCATTTCATTCTAAGAATTGCAATTAAATAATTTGCTATCATTTTGTACCACTGCAGCTGTAGTACTGCTTGTATTTCATTTCTGGTATTGTCTCCCCTAATTCCTCTCTCTCTGTGACGCACCCAGGAACAAGCCCATATAGATTATTTGTGCCATTCTGCAAGTAACAAGCAACACTGCACACATGTCACTGTTCTTTTTGGATGCATTATTTGTTTTCATTACTTATTAATATATAAAGAAACAAATAAACTGTCAATAAATAGAGACCACTATGTCCTCCTCATTTGTTAACAGTCATCCTTATCAGAAAATATGCTGCTTTTTGAAAATCAATATCTCACTTCTTACTTCATCTGGACGTGCTTTACATCCATCTTGTACATTACTGGATTCAGCCACAACTTCGACTCCACAAGCTAATCAGGGAAGCTTCATCATTTCTGACTCCACAGCCTCCCCCAGGGAAGCCTATAATAAGCCTGTACAAACAACCTTTTGTAAAAATACTTCCTAATGTCACCCCTGTGCTCGCACCCTATTTGCCATTTGAAGCTCCTTATTTTTCAATACCACCGTCAGTGAACTATGGCGCTCCTTCAGTTCTCCACAGATACTTAAAATGTTTGTGTTAAGCCACCTTCTGTCTACCTTCAAGAATGTACAATTAAAGTTCCTTTATTTTCCTTTCATAACTCTACTACTGCAGATAATCTATGATTTTGCCACCATTCATTGCACAGATTTCATTCCATCCTTACCTTCATGCAACTAGGATCTCTAGATCTGTAAGCAACTAATATATCCAGATCTGTAAGCAATACCAGAAGTGGGGGCCTCATAAGGACCTGTACAAAGGATGAGTAGCCAGCTTACTACTAGCGATGCACCTTGCTGTACGTATCGCATGACCCCCCCCCCCATCCATTAGTCCCTTCACACTGCAAGAGAAGAAACTTGTCCTTACATGCTTCCTGAGTCTTGGCTACTTATCCCCTGTGCAGATTTAATATCTCTTGCTACAACATTATAGTTCACCAACAGACTCTTTTATTACGCCACATTTAAAGTAAAAGTGCATTATTCTGAAAACAAGCAGCTGGAAATAGAGAATTTTTTAGTCAAAAAATATATTTAAATAATTGCACTAATAAACTGCATAGGTAATTGGTAGCGAGAGAAGTACAGAGCTAAATAAAAAAATGTCAGCAACTTTGTGGCCAGTCATGACCTGTATGCAACACTTTAATGCCATGAAAATAGCTTTGTTAAGACTACACTAACAGTGTAACTGCAATATTAACATACATTTCAACATGCAAACATTGAAAATAGGAACAAAGTCCTTTGAAAAGTAGGTAAATCCAGCCAAAAATCTGAACATCTAATTAACATAAAATTTGAAAGACAAAATAGCTTGCAACTCTTCCTGCTTCTAGTGGGAATGCGGGATAGTACCCAGAAATACCTGTTTAAAAAACAGTCTGACAAAAACGATGGAAAATATACGCATACTGTCAGAGAGTCAGTGCAAAATCTGTAGACTTTAATGAAACATATTGCAAAATTCTACTACACAGGTTCATTTACTTTTGCTTCAAAAACGGTCAATGTAAGATGTGTGCTCACTTTTTTAAATTATTGGTGCCACTAATAGGTTGGACATGTAGTGTGGTTTTCTGTGTACTAGACAGCTTCAAAAGTCATGTGTGATGTATGGATTCACAAAATTGTGTGAAGGGGTAAATCTAGACTGAAAATAGGGACATACCTCCAAAAATAAGATCATCATGTGCAGGGGTAAATCAGGTCTGAAAATAGGAACATTCCTCCAAAACAGGGCCATTTCAGAGGTCTGAATATGAATAAATATGCAGCGAGCACATTATAAATGAACACTGTTGAGTGAGCGTCTTCAAAGTAACAGGAGATATTTCTTAAGTGCAGAGCATGCTGTGATATTTACCTGTTTCCTGATACTTGCGGTTATTGCTTGGTACCAGTCTTCTAGAATGTTTTCTTTATCATGATGGATAAGATACTCGTCCCCATCTCGTGTTTTTAACTGTACAAAACCAAAAACAAATGCATCAGTTGTAAAGCAAACACTCGCACTAAAGATCTTAGTCTACCACATCAGTAACACCAGATGGCGTGAAAGATACCTAACCCAGTGTCTCCCACATTTTCTAGAATAGGCTCAGCTTACATATCAAGCTGAGTACTTACCTACATAGGTCTCAACCTCTTAGCACAAAAAATCTGGACAAAACCAAAAAGAATGGGGGACAGAGCTCCAAAGATAATTGCAATTTTTAAATATTGCTCTAACAGAGTTAGAAAGCTGCTGGTATAAAAGGATTTGTGTTACTGTATGTTTTCTGAAGGATATGAAGTCTGAAACTCAAATGCCTGTCACTATTTAGCAAATTCAGTCCTCACTAATATGCCACAAAAATCCAGAAAATCACAAATTTTATGGGCAACAGACCTGGACATGCTGCGAAAAAGCTGGACAGTTGAGAGGTATACTTACCTAGCAACCTTTAAAACCAGCCTGGATGACTGGGTGGGTGACTACAAATTTCACCTAGAATATGTGAAGAAAATCTGTCTAATGAGGACATGGTTAAGTGTTCCACCAGAATTGGATATTGTGGCTGATTTTCTCAATGGTCTCTATGGCTGTAACCTTACTAAGAACCCATAAAGCTATAACTAGTATTTTACATAGAAAATGTGACATAATATTTAGAAAACATTTGGCTGTGAACAATACAGCACTGCAATAAATGTTTGAGCTTACCTGGGGATACCCCTGAATCTCCAGGAAGGGAGTGCAATAAGCTTTGCTATGTTATTGCCATTTAGCTGACACTGAGAGTGATGTAACAAAATGCTACAGTTACTGTGTTTACCATGACTTATAATACCCAGTTTAAGACCTAGAACCTAAAGAATAATGCCACTATACAAATAGTCTGTGTTGAATAGTTTGACATTTATACTTTTTTAGTAACCCCTATGTTTCCAAAGATACGAATATTTGTTTGAAATGTGAGGATGTGATTTGATTCTATCAAAACGTTTAGGCTCCGCCCACTGACAATTCTGGTGCAAACTTCCAGACCTCCACTAGAGGGGAATGAGTTAAATCCCTGTGTATTATCACAAGGCAACAGCAGTAATAGGTTGAATCAAATGAAGCATGCAGGATAAGCGGTTTTCACATCACTCACACACACACACACACACACACACACACACACACACACACACACACACAGGTACACACACACACACACACACACACACACACACACACACACACACACACTGGCTTTCACATCACCGCCTCCAAAATGCATGATGTCCAGCCAGGCAAAAGGAATGCCAAATGCTGTGCCAAAGAAATATGAAAGAAATGGAGTTACTACCCAGATCAATGGGGGCATGGTTAATACAGAACACTAAGGAATATGACAGGGTCTCCCTCCACCCTTAAGAAAAGCAAGAACATAAACCAACTGTTCCATGGAAACAAGCCATATGATGAACAAAGAACTGATTATTACAATAGTGCAATGTTCCAGTGTGTTCATCCTTAAAGACAAAATATGTACATTAGTAATCACGCAACGAGTTTCAGATGTCTAGCATGCTGGAACCGTAAAGCATTTGCAAAAACAGAAAGCAAAATTAGAGATGTTAAACTGAAACATGCTGATGTTGCTCAAGTAAGCACATGTTTCAAAAGAAACTCAGATACTCAAAGTATAATGGAGGTTGCAACCAAAAGGTGACATCACAGGTTAGGAGCAGAGGTGATTGCTAACAAAACCTGAGCCATTACTACTCCAGGTAAGAACATATTGTTAACTCCCATGAAGTGTGTTTTATTGGACATCTGCAGAAGTGTGCTGGTCTAGCAAGAGACAAAACAGAGGAAAAATGCATTAGAGGCCCAGTCACATTACACAATAATATTCAAGAAATTACATATGCACCCTAAAACTACATCACAGGTATATAGTGCACAACTGCAATGCCCAGTGATTATATCTAACTCCTTATACTCAGCAGATAGATGGCTTTGAACCCCATACTTTGGCATCTTATATCTAGTAGTTTAGCCAAACTGTAGTTACTCAAGTGATTTCGCACCTTGAAATGTTTTATATCACAGAAGAAATGCAGAAGCAGATCAAGGCAGTAACACTATGGGTCACACTTACATGGTGCACAGAACAGAGGTCTGTCTGCATTGTAAGAGTGGGATCAACAGACTATGGTGCACAGAACAGAGGTCTGTCTGCATTGTAAGAGTGGGATCAACAGACCATGGTGCACAAACAGAGGTCTGTCTGCATTGTAAGAGTGGGATCAACAGACCATGGTGCACAGAACAGAGGTCTGTCTGCATTGTAAGAGTGGGATCAACAGACCATGGTGCACAGAACAGAGGTCTGTCTGCATTGTAAGAGTGGGATCAACAGACCATGGTGCACAGAACAGAGGTCTGTCTGCATTGTAAGAGTGGGATCAACAGACCATGGTGCAGAACAGAGGTCTGTCTGCATTGTAAGAGTGGGATCAACAGACCATGGTGCGCAGAACAGAGGTCTGTCTGCATTGTAAGAGTGGGATCAACAGACCATGGTGCACAGAACAGAGGTCTGTCTGCATTGTAAGAGTGGGATCAACAGATCATGATGCACAGAACAGAGGTCTGTCTGCATTGTAAGAGTGGGATCAACAGACCATGGTGTACAGAACAGAGGTCTGTCTGCATTGTAAGAGTGGGATCAACAGACCATGGTGCACAGAATAGAAGAGGTCTGTCTGCATTGTAAGAGTGGGATCAACAGACCATGGTGTGCAGAACAGAGGTCTGTCTGCATTGTAAGAGTGGGATCAACAGACCATGGTGCACAGAACAGACGTCTGTCTGCATTGTAAGAGTGGGATCAACAGACCATGGTGTACAGAACAGAGGTCTGTCTGCATTGTAAGAGTGGGATCAACAGACCATGGTGCACAGAACAGAGGTCTGTCTGCATTGTAAGAGTGGGATCAACAGACCATGGTGCACAGAACAGAGGTCTGTCTGCATTGTAAGAGTGGGATCAACAGATCATGGTGCACAGAACAGAGGCCTGTCTGCATTGTAAGAGTGGGATCAACAGATCATGGTGCACAGAACAGAGGTCTGTCTGCATTGTAAGAGTGGGATCAACAGACCATGGTGCACAGAACAGAGGTCTGTCTGCATTGTAAGAGTGGGATCAACAGACCATGGTGCGCAGAACAGAGGTCTGTCTGCATTGTAAGAATGGGATCAACAGACCATGGTGCGCAGAACAGAGGTCTGTCTGCATTGTAAGAGTGGGATCAACAGACCATGGTGCACAGAACAGAGGTATGTCTGCATTGTAAGAGTGGGATCAACAGATCATGGTGCACAGAACAGAGGTCTGTCTGCATTGTAAGAGTGGGATCAACAGACCATGGTGTACAGAACAGAGGTCTGTCTGCATTGTAAGAGTGGGATCAACAGACCATGGTGCACAGAATAGAAGAGGTCTGTCTGCATTGTAAGAGTGGGATCAACAGACCATGGTGTGCAGAACAGAGGTCTGTCTGCATTGTAAGAGTGGGATCAACAGACCATGGTGCACAGAACAGAGGTCTGTCTGCATTGTAAGAGTGGGATCAACAGACCATGGTGTACAGAACAGAGGTCTGTCTGCATTGTAAGAGTGGGATCAACAGACCATGGTGCACAGAACAGAGGTCTGTCTGCATTGTAAGAGTGGGATCAACAGACCATGGTGCACAGAACAGAGGTCTGTCTGCATTGTAAGAGTGGGATCAACAGATCATGGTGCACAGAACATAGGCCTGTCTGCATTGTAAGAGTGGGATCAACAGATCATGGTGCACAGAACAGAGGTCTGTCTGCATTGTAAGAGTGGGATCAACAGACCATGGTGCACAGAACAGAGGTCTGTCTGCATTGTAAGAGTGGGATCAACAGATCATGGTGCACAGAACAGAGGTCTGTCTGCATTGTAAGAGTGGGATCAACAGATCATGGTGCACAGAACAGAGGTCTGTCTGCATTGTAAGAGTGGGATCAACAGACCATGGTGCACAGAATAGAAGAGGTCTGTCTGCATTGTAAGAGTGGGATCAACAGACCATGGTGCACAGAACAGAGGTCTGTCTGCATTGTAAGAGTGGGATCAACAGACCATGGTGCACAGAACAGAGGTCTGTCTGCATTGTAAGAGTGGGATCAACAGACCATGGTGCATAGAACAGAGGTCTGTCTGCATTGTAAGAGTGGGATCAACAGACCATGGTGTACAGAACAGAGGTCTGTCTGCATTGTAAAAGTGGGATCAACAGACCATGGTGCACAGAATAGAAGAGGTCTGTCTGCATTGTAAGAGTGGGATCAACAGACCATGGTGCACAGAACAGAGGTCTGTCTGCATTGTAAGAGTGGGATCAACAGACCATGGTGCCCAGAACAGAGGTCTGTCTGCATTGTAAGAGTGGGATCAACAGACCATGGTGTACAGAACAGAGGTCTGTCTGCATTGTAAGAGTGGGATCAACAGACCATGGTGCACAAAACAGAGGTCTGTCTGCATTGTAAGAGTGGGATCAACAAATCATGGTGTACAGAACAAAGGTCTGTCTGCATTGTAAGAGTGGGATCAACAGACCATGGTGCACTGAACAGAGGCCTGTCTGCATTGTAAGACTGGGATCAATACATAATAACATGAAATGCACACATCTAAGTCTACAAAAAAAATAAATCATGCATCCTACTTAAGAAAATGTAATGTAACAATCGATTACTGTCCAGCAGGTGAGTTTCCTCTATCTGAAATTGCTTTCCTGGATCAACCATTCAGGAAACGGTAAACACAAAATGTATGAAAGCCTGTCAGAATATTTGGTGAAATGCACAGAAATGGAATAAAAAGAAGCAATGCATTATTAAATAAGTTACAGCTTGCACTGACATGTAAAATGATTCCATAAATAATGGAATGAGGCCTCACAAAAACCCGTACAAGCAAATGGGGGTCTTTGGTTATGGCTCTTGGATGACTTGGCAGAAGGAAACAGTTTAGCAGTGTACTGTAATTAACTACTTATTTTTAGGAATCAATAAAAAAGTATCCAAGACCACTTATTTTAGGAGCAAGACAAAGGTAATCGGGAAGGAGGGCATTTGCTCCAATGTAAGTGTGGAGAAGTGAAAACAGTACAGAGCTGTAGGAGGCTGACAACACTTACTAGAAAGTATACAGGATGGAGGGAGAGGATGGAGTTTAGTTAAATCATGTGGCAGTCTGTCTACTTTATATATCTAAAGAAAGTGAATGCCCCCATTCCAGTTCAGTTTTTCATGTCCTGGACATCATTAGTCTGACGCAGACACTATTTACAGCTTGAACTGCATGAAAATGTAATGAGACATGCAGATAATCCTACATAGCCTTTACACAGTGTGCAGCTGTCCAGTGACGCTCATAGTCCACTGCCTGTAAGCAGCCCATGCTGTCTGGGCCGTATAACTGTGCACACAGACAAGCAGAAGATGCTGGTCATGAAAATTACAACTCTGTTCCCATTGAACTGCTTCACGACACTATAAAACTCTACATCAATACATGGAATGTACTGGAATATCTGTCAGATTCTGAGTGAAAGGAGCACTTTCCTCTAAAATCCCTGTGATGCTCGAGTTAAATGAAGGACAGGGCAAGTAATAGTAAATCTCAGACTCACACTGCAAAGAGAAAGCAGACAGAAGTGTTGAAACACAGTGCCATGGAATTCACAGTAAATACCACAGCAAAATGCATTCAGCACTGCATAAACCTTGTTAAAAACTTCAGTGCTGTTACCATGGTTTCAATCAGCCCTGAAAAGCAAGTAGACTCTTAAAGAAAATATGCTCCTTTTGAAGGAAAACTGCACAGATTTTGTATTTTCCACCATAAAGCATTTTGATATACCTATATTTAGGGTTTGGAATGCGCAAAGGATAGATACATTGCAAACATTTGTGCAAAAGGGAGGATGATAACTACTAAAATACACTACATGCACCATAAGTTCAATAAAAATAAACTGCTGATGCCATTTACTGTTGGAGAGGGAAGCATTAAAGGTTTTCTCCCCTGTATCCTTTTTATTCTGCCACATGCCACTCAACAAATCTTACCAAATTAGACTTAATACATTTGCCCTATATTGGGTATCCCACAGTACCCAAGCAAGAGCCATCCAGTGGGACCATCAGCATGACAGTTGTGATAGTGGTTTGTCCCTCTGCCTCTGTTTCATACATTTCCACACTTGCTGTGGGGGAAAGGGAAACCCTCATCAAACTTTCCATACTAGTCTTGCGTATCCCCCAAACTAGGACCCTTTGGTGACCATTCACTGTCCCCAGATAGAGAACTAGTTAGTAGCTCCCCTCCTAATCAGCAGCTCACAGCCTATGGAATTCAGACTCTAGATGCATTCTGTCTATGGCCCTAACCCCCATCTGGTGGGTGACGTGGGCACCTGCATCCCAGGTGGGACCTACTATGCTCTCCTTTGACACTGGTACACTCCCATACACACACAATGGTTGCTGTTACTGATTTGGTAGCACAAAGCTCACTTTCTCCAGTCATGGCCACTGGTATCATATAATCCTTCACTAGTATGGAAAGTAAGTAGACAACCAGAAGCCACCATTCCTTTGGAGAGGATGGGTGAGCTGTTATAAGGCACTTGCTCCTACCCTCTCACCCTCAGCCCTTTTGGAACCCACTCCCCTATAAAAACTCTGGTCATCTGGGTGACTGTCAGGGCTTCATCCCTTGTAGTTTCATCTAAAGTATCCTCATCATCAGCCCCCTTTTTCCCATTTTTTGTACATGGGGTCATGGTATCATGTTAACTGTCGCCAACTCTCTCGATTCAGTGCCACACTCCTGCCTTCTTCAACACTTATGCCTGTCACAGACCTTTCACACAATACATCCACCTTTTTGCTGGATGTCCTCACTTCCTCTTACCTTCTTCCTGTCTATCCCAAATCTTCCTCACCAGATTGTCTTCTGCTTTTCTACACATGTGCCCAAACCATTGTAATCTGTTCTCTTTGAACTTTTCTGCAGTTGGAGCTACTTTGGATTCTGCTCTTATGTCCTCATTTTTTTGTCTATCCCACAGTGTGCATCCTACCACCTTCCTTAGGCACTTCATTTCCATCACCTCTAGCTTCTTCATCTGCTCTGCCTTTACTGCCCAGGTTTCTGTAGCATACAGTAGTACTGGTCGCACCATCTTGTACACCTTACTTTTCAGCTTCTTTGGCATTCTTCTGTCATACATTACACCTGATACTCTATGCCAGTTGGCTGCAGCCCCTCTGATTCTAGCTTTGACCTCTTCACTTAGACTTCCCTTCTCCTCAACCACCCCTCCCAGATACTTGAAGCTGTTTACCTGTTCCACTATCTTCCCTTCTATCTCTATTCTCAGCTTTTTCTGATTTCCCCAATTTGCTGCCATTACCAGCATCTTATTTGTGCTTAGTTTCATCCCATGTGCCTTCAGATTTGCATTCCATTCTCCTATCCTTTGCTGACGTTCTAGCTCAGAGTCTGCCTGTACTGCCACATCGTCTGCATATGCTGTAGATAGCCTTCACTAATTCTACCAATGTTTCTGGGACTTTGAACCACTGCAGTACTGCCCAGATCAGCCTTCTTGGTACCATATCATATGTTTTTTCCAAGTCTAGGAATGCTCAGTTGGACTCTCTCCGCATCTCCAGCTTCTTCTCAACTATCTGTCTCACTACAAACATCAGGTCAATTGTGCGAATCCTGATCCGAATCTGAACTGCTCATCTCCCATCTTACATTCTACTACTCTGTGTATCTCTTTAACAATCACTCTCTCGAGAACTTTCATGCAATGTGATAGGAGTTTGATGCCTCTGTGCTGCCCACAGTTGTGGATGTCCCCTTTCTTCTTGTATACTGGCAAGAGTATGCTTATTCTTCAGTCATGTGGGATACGCCTTTCTCTCCACACTGCTATTAGTACCCTCAGTAGCCATTTCTCTCCTATCTCACCCATCATCTTTATCATATCTGCTGTGACTTCATCTGAGCCTGCTGCTTTCCCTGACTTCATCTTCCTTAGTGTTGTTCTTCTTCTATGATGGGCTCCTCTTCTTCTCTCATCGTAGGCTGTTTCTGGGGCAGTACAGCTTCTGTGGGGTTTTCTTCCTTCAGAGGCTGCTGGAAATACCCCTTCCATCTGCCTTTGATGTCCTGTGGACTGGAGAGCAGGTTGTTGCTGGCATGCCTTATGAAGGGTGTCTGACTATCTTCTTTATCTTTCTGTCTTTGCCTTGCAACCTGATATAGTTTCTTTGTATCCCTTACTGAGTCACTTTCCAGAAGATGGTACAGTGCCTCCGATGTCCCATTCTTTGCTATTGCAACTTCTTTCTTAGCTTCTTTTTAGCCAACCAGTAGTCCTTCCTAGCCTGGTCAGTCTTTTCTATCTCCCACTTCTTCCTGCATGCCTTCTTTCTTTTGATGACTTCCTGGACTTCTGCATTCCACTACCAGGTTTCCTTATGTACCTTATTTCCATACCTGGCTCAGCTACATATTGTTTCTGTAGTCCTAACACATGCTGTTTTTAGGTGCTGCCATTCTTGTTCAGCTCCACCTATTTCCTCCTCTTCATGGGATGCCAGAGCCCTGAGTAATTCCTTGAACTGTTGTACTTACTCTCCATTCAACTTCCAGGTCTTCAGCCTGGTCTCTGTTGACCTTAGAGTCTTCTCTGACCACTGCTTGCTGCTGATTGTGGCAACTAGTGGTTTATGCTGTGGGCTGACTGTTTCATTAGGGATGACTTTGCAGTCATGGAGTCTACCCCAGTGCCCTTTCCTCACTAGGAGGAAGTCTACCTGATTTGCAAGTGTATGTGATCATGTGACTGTGACCGTCTCTCTCTTTCTGAACAATGTGTTGGCTACTATCAAGCCATTTACTATAAGTCTAGAATGGCCTCTCCTTTATTCCTCTTGCCCCACCCATGTGGACTCAGGTTCATAGGTTGGTACTAGGCTATTGGCCCTAGGGCCTATACAAGTCTAACCATAACAATTCCCTGGATATTTCTTCCCCCAGTATTTACTTCTCTGGACCCCTGTCTAGCAGGGCGGCTGACATGATCCCCGGGGTGAATTTCCCATCTCCCATCCAATCAGGCATCCCTCATATCCTGTTCTTTCTTGTCCTAATATGTGCATTCAAGTCACCCATTGTCAACACCAATTCATGTTGCCCTGCTTTATCTAGTAGGTCCTGCAACTGCTGTCTGAATGCATTCTTTTCCTCACTATCACAACCCTGCTGTAGGGCATAGGCTGAGATTATGAATACTGCCCTATCATTACTCTGATTGCCCTGTCACTAATTCTGATGAAATCCCTTACTGCCTTCTGAAGCCTCTCTATCTGCATCATGTCAGTGAACCTACATTAAGTGTAGCAATTCTCAGTTCATGTTTGGCAGGTTGGTTGGTTTTACGCCCAGGTTTCACTCAACAGAGCTATCCCAGGTAATCCAAGCTGGGCAACTAGACACCAGCCAGCCAGTAGTTTATTGACCCAGGGATGCTGGGCTTTATGGTGGGTACACACCGGCCAGTAGGGGCACATACACCTCTCCCACTGTTGGCATGGGTCCCTGGCATTGGTCAGAGTAGGATACTGTGCACCACAGTAGATGCCTAAAGTGGTTGGTCTGTACAACTCTTCCCCTATAGGGCACCATGTACAGTCTGTGTTGTTGCCCACAGCTCTACTGATTGGTGAGATGAAAAACTCGGCATGTTTTTCAGAGTTGGGAGGAACCTCATAGAGACACGGGAGAACATGCAAACTCCAAACAGGCATTGGTTGGAGGTCAGGATCGAACCCTGTACCTTGTGCATGGAAGGTGAAGACCTTAACCATTTTGGCAACTGTGCTGTGTAGTTCCACCTAATGTATGTACCTACAAAATGCTGTTTTCCTGCAGAATGTTAAGAACACATTAAAGAAATCTCCATTTACGAGTCCCTTCTATATCAAGCATTCACTAAGTGCAGAGTAATTCTACCGAAACTTACTGAGGTTTTACTCTCCTGTAAAATTGCAGCCAATACTACAGATATGTTTTAAACAAACAACAGAATCATTTAAATTGGGCTGAGCTGGTTGGATACTGACTTACTTCCAGCACATTTTTCTTGCTAGTTTTCTCCTTTATTGCTGAATTAATAACAGCGCCTCGTAACTCCAGTGTGTGCTCAGCAGACATCTGGCTGGTTGCTTGTCTCTAGTGGAACAGAAAATAAAAGTAACTTTAATAAAATACTCCAATAAAAATAAATAGATCTTAGGATGTAAAAGAAAGCAGTAACAATTTTGCATTTTTTTGCACCTTAATAAGCTCATACTCAATAGTTCCTCATCTCCAACATCAGCTGAGCAGACAAAAAGGACAAACAGACAAACATGAAAAGAAGGTGGAGGCTGACTCATTGAGGAGGGACACTGTAGACGAGGAGGATGGAAATCGTGGTCAAATGTGCGCTGGAAAAGTAACCAAAAGACCATAAATGTTTCAAAACAGTCATTTTTTTATTTACTGGAGGCTCTTGGCGCAAAAGGATAAAGCCCTGAATATGACCCACATAAACAATGACCACTAAAGCCCTGACTATGACCCACATGAACCACGACCACTAAAGCCCTATGACCCATATGAACCAGGACCACTCAAGTTCTGATTATGACCCGCATGAACCAGGACCAATAAAGCCCTGACTATGACTCACATGAATCAGGGCCAATTAGTAAAACTGGCACTGGAGGAGGTGGCCACAGAGGGTTGGCATAAGTGGCCCATCCACTCAGGGGAGGGGGGGCTGCCTGACAAGCCACAGTGGTGCTTGTTGCTGGACGTGAGGAAAATGCAAGAGAAAAACTCAGGCAACTACATGCAAGGGCTATCATGAGACAGCATGTGTTGTAACCTGTGTGATGTGTGGAGCCACTTATACAATGAATGGCCATAACAGAGCAATTCACATCTTCACCACAGTGTGGTGCGAGACGGTCATGCGGCAGTGGAGATTAGGCACACAAGCAAAAAACGCTGATGGCTCTCTGGGTAATGGCTACAGTGAAAAAGGCATAATCTGGTGACTGGAGAGCAACAAAAAGAAAGATTATAAAAAAGTATTTTTTCTCATTTAGAAACAATGTAACAATCAAACTACTGTAATTAAGAATCATAAGAAAGATGCAACTCGGTTAGAAAGAATGATTCAACGAACAAGGAATATGAACGGATCAGAATTTTTATAAAACACACTCAAAGTACAGTAAAAAATCCTTTAAGACAACCAAAAGTGACACTGTGGTCCTGGGTGATAAAGATTTAAGAAAAGGATTTAATGCCAAACATTCTTAAAATAGACCCGCATTAGTGTCCTCTTTCCTTGTACACTGGCAAAGGTGCCTACATACAATGTAACCTTCAATCATGTTTAGTGGAGTTACACAAAGGAGCAATTTGGGGCAACAAGCCTGGCCATGAAATGTACCACACTCTAGCTGAGCACTGTGGATTTGTAAAAGCATGACTTGGGTAGGTTGACAGAAAATAACAAAGGCTTGAAGCAATCCATTGCTCATAGGTGTTTACTAGGATAATGACCACAAGGGCCTTTTTAAGCCTAGCCTTGCATCCCAAATCTCTGACAAGTTTTGATACCCTTGATAAGTGTAAGCATGGGCCTGGGAGATGAACTCTTAAAGGTTACCAGAGTCTATTAGAGATATAGGTGCCAAACCAGGGACGAATTTCCAGTTTCCCATCCAATTGTCCAAGTTGAACTCTCTCCAGCAGGCCCTATTTATATTACAGGCAAGGTTTAAGTCATTAGAATGGGTAATTCTAGTGCTGCTTGTTTTGTGGATATGCAGGAGGTCCATCAGAGTGGGGTCTGACAATGCCCAGTATGCCAGGCATAGATCTCCCATCAAAAGTCCAAGCATATATCTCCTATAAAAAGTCTGTAGGAGACAGAATACAGGGATAGAGCCTTGAGCCGGTCTGCACAGGACATTTTACTTATGCCCTGTATTCTTTTAGTGAGGAACCTCTGTGGATGTTCCAATTGTTAGATATGCCTGGTTAGGTACATACCAAAGGGGGCATTGTATTCAATGATAGGTCTGATGAATGCCAAATACAGTGGAACAATGACTTCCTTTTCCTTGGATTTAGATGCCACACCTTTGTTTATAAGTTGTGCAGCATAGAATGATTTCTTCATCACTGTAGACACATGATTGTCAAAGGCTAGATTACTATCTATGTGAGCCCCTAAGTCCCTGACTACTGGGTCAACTCTAAGTGGTGTGCTGTCAATATGATAGCTACCAGGGATGGATGACTTCCCAAGGGATACTATTATGCATTCCTTGGCATTTAGTTTTTGTCCATGGCTCTGATACCAGTTGTCTGTCTCTGTCAGTACCTCCTGGAGAACATATGTGTAAGTGTGAGACTCAATGACAGTTCCTAATTTGCAATCATCCGCAAATTTAGTCAGCCATAGACCACTGACATTGGCCTTGACTTTTGAGAAATAAATAACAAAAAGAGCTGTCCAAGGACTGATCCCTGAGGGACTCTATTTGTGACTGGCCTCTTAGAAGAAGTAGACTCCCCAATTCTGACTTCCTGGGTCCTGTCTGTGAGCCAGTTGGCTATCCACCGGGTGACATACGGGTCTGTACCTAACTTCTTGAGATTGTCAGTAATGTCCGAGTCAAGTAATGTGTCAAATGCCTTAGCCAGGTCAAGGTAGGTAGTGTGAACGATTTTGCCCTCATCCATTGCTTTGGTGACCTTCTCAAAGAAGTCCACCAGGTTGAGTAGGCATGACCTGCCCTTGATGAAACCAAACTGAGTTGGGTCCAGTGTCTAGAGGTTTAATATAGCACTACTGGGGTTCACTTCACTATCTCAAAATACTGAAATCTGAAATTTCAGTATCTCGAGACTAAAATAGCGAAAGTCCAGTTCCGTCAAAGACTACATAACCAAATCTGGAAATGTTGAATCAGCGGTTGTAGTGGTGCGCTGTGTTAATGGATAGCTGGAGATTCAGGTAAGAGTTTATATTTTAAGGGTTTTGGGTAGGGATTTTAGTGTGTTGGGAAGTTGCAGGTGTAGGTTACGGTATGCAGGTAAGAGTGTGAGTGTGTAAGTGTTGAGAATGGTGGTGTTTCTACGTATGTGATGTGTGTTTGTGCAAGGGGAACGTAGACTGTGTAGTGGTTTCGTGTCTTTGTCATTTTAGTGCGACCTCGGAGTTAGTATATATAAGTAGCGGGGTGTGGAAGGTGCAACCTCCACATGGGGGGGTGCAGGGCGGGCTTGCCCCCCTGCTTATATGTAGGGTAGGTTTGTGTATTTGTGTTGTTATGTTTTGTGTGTGCTTTGTTTATTTGTTGTAGTGTTGGGATGAATGTGTATGCGTGTTTGTTTGTGTGGTATAGGGTGTGTTTAAAAGTTGCGATTTTGAATTTTGTGCTTTTGGGGTTTCTGTATTTTTACTTTTCGGCTTTATAGTCTCTGAGATACTGAAATTCGATATTTCAGTATTTTGAGATTATAAAGGGAATCCCTCTATTGATCACCTCCATGATAATTTTCTCCGTGGCTTTACATACAAGACTAGTGAAACTTATGGGTCTGTAATTTCCGGGGTCTGTAGATGGTCCACTGTTGCCTTTCTCCATTCATGAGGCATGATGCCTCTTTGGAGGGTACAGTTAAATAGTAAATCCACAGGCCATGACAGGTATTTAGAAAGCATCCTGGGATATTGTCTGGGCCCACTGATGCAGTGTTCTTGGTCTTAGACAGAGCATTAAGGACCTGTTCCCTAGTGATAGTAGAGGGAGTTATATTTGATGATATTTCCTGAGGGAAAGTTGAGGTGGAGAGAGGAGTAAAGTTGGAGCTGAATTTATGAGCCAAGATGTTTGCTATATCTTCTGGCTCAGTATAGATGGTCCCATTTACAATGAGCTCTGCACACAATTGTGTACTGCCTTTAAGGTTGCGGACATAGCTAAAGAATGCTTTTTGGCTGTTCTTGGCCTGGGAGACCAAACTTGCCTCAAATTTGGCTTTGGTAGACTTTATTTGTCTTCTGAGTTGTTTATTTAGTTTGATGAGAGCATTTTTATCGTGCTGGGTGCTGCACCTCCTAATTTTTGCCATGATTTTCTTCCTCCTGTTATACAGCCTACTGATTTTGTGATTCCATCAGAGTGGCTTGTTATTTTGAGTTAGCTCTGTACTTCTTCCTGGTGGGTACAGCTGTATCTGTGCAGCTATTAACATACTTATACAAGATTTTTGTGAACAGTTCTGCATAGGCAGCAGTCTTCTCATGGTTTATGGGGGCCTGAAATTTTGCCAGGTTCTCACTTAATAGTAGAAGGTTAGCCTTAGAATAGTTCCTGAATATTCCAGGTTTAGCTGGGGGTCCAGGTTTTATTTTTACTTTAAAGGAGACCATTTTGTGGTCTGACCTTAATAGGGAAGGCATTACAGTAGGGGGTGTGCAGCAGTCTCCCATATTAGTGAGGACCAGATCCAGTATGGTTGCATTTCTGGTTGGTGTATTGACTATCTGGTCCAGGGAGTTTGTGTTTACAAAATCCAGGAATCTCTGTGCATGTATGTTTGGTGTTGTATAGGATTTCTAGTTAATAGTGGGGCAATTAAAGTCACCCATGAATATGGTATTGGGTTGGATGGTTAGTGTCTCTAATAAGTTTAAATACAAGGTATGGGTTTCCTGGGTCATAGAGGGGTAGTTATAGCTTGGAAGGAAGTGGTATGGTGATTTGAAAATGGAACAGCTCAAGTGCATTGTCTTGTTTGACCAGCCTTGAAGTATATTTATTTTTGATGAAAACAGAGACACTTCCACCTTTAGTACCTGTCTGTGAAGTAGCTGGCCTAAATGTGTGGACGGCATTATAACCTTGCACTGTTGGTGTGCTCTCCATGGCTTTAAACCACGTCTCAGTGACCATACATACATCAGCATTCTCTAGGGTAAAGACAGCTTCTAGGGAATGGAGTTTTTTTGTTTAGACTCCTAGCACTGAGCAGTAATATCTTTAGATTTTCTTGGTTTTGATTTGCTATGTTGGAAATACATTCAGTTTGGTATTGCCTAAAAAAGGCACTGTGGGGAAGACAATGTTTTAGCTAATATTCAAAAGCTTAGAGGGGAGAGATGCAGACCATTCCTGCCAAAGCAGTGTGGTCTGTTGACCGTCTCCTTCCATGACGACAAATATTGCACCCCCTTAGAATGACACCAGAAACTAAGCCAATTATTAAAGTCAGTCATCTTTTGTTCGTATTGTGGCATCATCCTTAGAGAAGGTAAAATGCTGCTCAATGATAGGCTCATACCAGCCTGGGACACATATTCCAAGAGCTCCATGCTGTTTTTCTTCATATAGTCTAGGGCGGTACATCTCAGGTCACTTACTCTCGCATGGACTATGACTGAGTCATATTGGTAATTATGGTCCAATGACCTGGGTGCATGCATAATGTGGCAGATCTGAGCCCCTGATAAGCAACTGACCGTAACTTTCTCCTTACTTAGCCTGGTGAGAGGGACATCAGTGTGTCCAATGACTAGAATGTTGGATTGTGTGGTGGCTTGAATTATGGGTTTAGAATTAGAGGCTACAAGAGATGTGGCTGTATGTGTTGATGTAGGTGTTTTCAAAGAGTGCATTTGGGGCTGCTGAGGGTATTTGTTATGAGTACTTCATCTAGGAGGTCTTTGTGCTTTAGGAAGGTTACATTTAAGTGCCTCAGCATATGTGGGTCTATGTGTCTGCTTTGAATTGTGAATGATGGATGCAGCATGTGTACTACTGACAACCTTATTGACATTAGGAGTACTTTTATGAGAGCTTTGCCTCCAGTGACATTGTGTAAATACATCTCTCACATACCATATCAGATGTCCTTCTCTGCTCATGTTGCACTATTCATAACTGTAGGGAGGCTGCTGCCTGCAGCACTGGACATCCAGCCAGTATACCAAAGTCTTAGGATCAAGGGTACATGCGAAGTTGCATATCAGAGCCATAAACCAACGTCGGCTATAAAGGTGATATCTGCACATAGCCACTTCAGACTTTTTCTGCCACAGTGATCTATGGACCTCTGATGGTCAGCTCTGGGAATCAGTTTGCTCATTTCTTTTGGCCGTCCACTACAGATAAGTACCCTTTTGGGTTTTTTGTTTACCTTTCTTCTAGCTTTTCAAATATACATGCAAGTTAGGAAGGGGAAGTTTGCTTGTGGAAAACAAATTCTACATAAGGAGACGCATGATCAGTGTTTGTTTTCTTTAGGTGAAGGCCATGATCATACATCTTGCAACATCTGTAAGTCTTTCATGCCAAAGACACTGCGCAGCTGCGTACTTCCTTAAAACTTTACTTAGAAAATGAGAGACTCCAACATTTGGCATTAAGTATGGACAGTGGGGCAGGTACCACCAAACAGCCACCTCGGAAGAAGGCCAAAAAAGTTAGGCCTGATGTCCATGCTGCACCTCAGGAATCCAGTGAGACTCTTGAGGCAGATGTTAGCCCGCTGTCCCATCAGACGTTTGTTTCACAGGTAGAA
This sequence comes from Protopterus annectens, assembly GCF_019279795.1. Lineage (NCBI taxonomy): Eukaryota > Metazoa > Chordata > Ceratodontiformes > Protopteridae > Protopterus > Protopterus annectens. The sequence goes on from NC_056747.1 coordinate 1,358,531,706, forward strand.
CCGGGAACTATGGCGAAGCCAGTTTGGTGGAACCACAGAGTACGTCTGATGACGTTGACCAACCATCAGCTAGCTCCTGATGGTGAGGGGGAACCATGACTCGTCAGAGAGGCCTACTCCCATCTTTTCATCCACCCAGGCATCGGCTCCAAAACCACCTCATCCTTCTCCTCCTCTTTAGAGGAAGCAAAAATTAAAACACAGAGAAACAGAACCAGCTCCTAGATAGGAAGCCTTTTCTCAGAATCCATTCAGAGCCTTCCAGCCCCTTCAGTCCCAGGTGCCCTAACCAATACCTACACCTCTTCAGGCCTTAGAGGAGTCACAGGAGGAGCTCTCCTCTTCTGATGAATCACTTACTTATTGTTCCCAAATTGAATCTCCCAAGGACTTCATTACTACTAAGGAGCAGTACACTATTAGTCCTGAATCTCCACGGGAAGAATTCACCTTTGGGGACCGCATTAGACAGCATTTGAAATGGCAGGCCTCAGGTGTTTCTGAAACTACAAAGAGGTATTTTGAACTACTACAGATGGACCAGCCTTCCACATCTGCAGTCCCTCCTCTACTCCCAGCTTTTCATGATGCCTTACTGGCTGCATCTCAGGCCCCTGATTCTCAGCCCTCAGATTCAAAATGTCCAGATAAGTTTTATAAAGTTCCTCAGGATACACAGTTCTTGTTCAAGATCCCTCCTGTAGACCTAGCCATCGCAGCAGTGTCAGCAGACAAATTCTTCAGACAGCTGCCTTCCACCTCTCTGTTTCCCACAGATAAGGACAGCAAATTTATATATAGGCTAGGAAAGAAAATTTATACTTCTTCCACACTAGCCATCAGAGCCCTAAATTATAAAACACACATGGCTAGGCTTGTTTTAGATACCCTGTCCAAAGCCTCTGCACTTATACCACATGTGTCAGACCCTCCTGCTAGGTCACAACTCTCCGCCCTGCTCTCTACCACCTCTCAGGTGACCAGGCACTCCATCAAGTGCATTTATGATGCAGTAGAAGCATCTTCCAAGTCTGCAGCCTCAGGTTCTGTCCTGAGAAATTACTCCTAGGTGAGGCTCCAGCCCCTTCCCATGGATGTACAAACCCAATTGCTGGATGTGCCACTTGATAATAAGGCCCTTTTTGGTACAGCTTCTGCAGAGTTCCTACAATCTCTAGAAGAAAAGGGCAAGGATCTAAAAATTGAAAACATTTGCTAGTCTCACCTATTCCTAGTTACCATAGGAATGACCCTCAAGTGACCAGTTTGGTTAGGAGGCAGTCTTTTCAGTGTACTGACACATACGCTAGGGGATGGAGACAAATTAGGAAACACTCCACTCCTAGACCATCCTCCTCTTCAACCCCTACTCCCTTTCGGAGATAGCCTGACCCTGTCAGAGCCCCTCCACTGTGACTCATACCCATTACCCACTCCCACCCCACCCTCCCTCCATCTCACCTTTTTCTTATCCTCCTAGCGGAAGATCATCTCAGAGGCTTGGGTCCTCTCCATCATCCAAAAAGGTTATTTTATGACTTGCTGGACAGTTCCTCCTTTCCAGAGAATACCCCACCCCCCTCTGAGTCAGCTTCATCTCGTTCCTCCAGTTTTGAATCAGCTCCTAGCTAAGGACATCATAGAAAGAGTGACTCTACATCAGACAAGCACGGGAGTTTACTCCAGGATGTTTTTGGTTCAAAGGAAAGATGGTCCTTGCAGACCAATTCTAGATTTGTTGGTCCTTAATCTATTTCTCAAGGTGCCTACCTTCAAAATGCTCACCTTGCATCATCTCCTACTGCTCATCCCCCACAAAGCTTTCATGGTATCCTTGGAGCTGAGAAATGCCTACCTTTATATCCCCATTCAACCCAGCTACAGGAAATTCCTACGTTTCTTAGTGGGTTCCTTGCATTTTCAATTTTCTGCATTGCTATTTGGGCTCTCTACAGCTCCCAGAGTATTCACAAACTGTCTAGCTCCAGTTATCGCCTACTACAGAATGCAGGGCATACCAAATATATCCATACCTGGATGACCTGTTAATCCTTCACCAGGACTGCCACACCCTTTACCCTCATCTACACATGGTGGACAAAACCTTGACAAACCTAGGGTTTACTGTGAACCAGCAAAAGTCTCACCTGACACCTACCCATGACCTGCTCTTCTTAGGGTGCAGGATAGGAACCAACAAGATGGCAGCCTTTATCCCCTGCCAGAAGGTAGAAAACCTCAACCATTACCTCCAAACACCTCTCTCTCTCTCCAAACCTTATCAGCCAGGGAATTCCTGAGAGTCCTAGGCCACATGGCATCCTTGATCACCATGCTTCCCTTGGCGAGGCTGCAGATGAGGAAGTTTCATCCTAGGCCACATGGCATCCTTGATCACCATGCTTCCCTTGGCGAGGCTGCAGATGAGGAAGTTTCATCCTAGGCCACGTGGCATCCTTGATCACCATGCTTCCCTTGGCAAGGCTGCAGATGAGGAAGTTTCATCCTAGGCCACATGGCATCCTTGATCACCATGCTTCCCTTGGCAAGGCTGCAGATGAGGAAGTTTCATCCTAGGCCACATGGCATCCTTGATCACCATGCTTCCCTTGGCAAGGCTGCAGATGAGGAAGTTTCATCCTAGGCCACATGGCATCCTTGATCACCATGCTTCCCTTGGCAAGGCTGCAGATGAGGAAGTTTCAGTGGGTTCTGAAGAGTCAGTGGAACCAACATTCCCACCCTCTGGATACCCCCTCTCCCTCTTCTCCCATGCCTGAAAAAATAGTAGGATAGTAGACGGCATCCATCAACCTCAATCAGGGTATACCTTTACAGATCCCTCCACCCTTACAACACAGCTACAGAGATGGTTCAGACCTGGGTTGGGGAGCAGTTTTACAAAACCACAACAACCAGAACAAAGTTCAGGGAGAATGTCCCCCCCCCCAGACAAAGGATCACCTCAATATGAAAGAGATGAGGGCCCTTCTCTTTGCATTACAAACATCCCATCAAATTCTCCAATCAGGCACCTTGAAAGTATGACTGTCCTGTGGTATAATCAACAAGCACAGGGGGGGGGGGGGGCAAGGTCCTACCTACCTTGCAGCTTGGCAATTCAGACTGGGTCCCTAGCAGCAAAAAGTACAGTTTTGTACCTACCATAAATGTAGATGTTCGAGTGGTTATGCTGCTGCAGTCATCACACTTGGGTTATCCTGCCGTCAGGCGGCGCAGTTGGCCTGAATTCCAAAGCCTTGGTCCGGCGTCGGTTGTCGTCGCTTCTTCCCTGATGTCAGTGCAGCAGGAATATAAAAGAGGCAGCCGATGCCATTTTCTTCAGTTTTTCTTGCCCCAGATGTCAGGTGCCCCAAACTATGAAGACAAAATAAGAAGCTTGCAAAACATACCTTAGTGCAAAACAATGGCACTAGTTGTAAGCAAATACACCATATAGACATGCATCCCAAAGGATGAAGAACATGGAGGTATAAGAAAAGCCTTGTTAGGTAGAGGGGATGGAGGGAGGGTAACCTGGACTGCAGCAGCATAACCACTCGAACATCTACATTTATGGTAGGTACAAAACTGTACTATGTTCATCGTGCTATGCTGCTGCAGTCATCACACTTGGGTTGAGTCCCAAAGCTATGGTTGGTTGGTAGGAGCTAAACTGGGTTAGTTGCAGTTAAGATGCCCTGCAGAACTGCAGTGGCAAACCCAGCTCTGGTTTTTGAGTATAGAGGTAGGTGGTAATGCTTGGTGAAGGTGTGTACTGAACTCCAGGTAGCTGCCTCCAGAATGTCCTTTGTTGGGACTCCTCGGAGGAAGGCTGCTGAGGTTGCTGTAGCCCTGGTAGAGTGAGACCTAATACTAGCAGGCACTGCTTTCCCATAGTGTGAGTAGCAAAAGCGGATGCAATGTGCTATCCATTTGGAGATGGTCTGTTTTGAAATAGCCCTTCCTTCTGAGCCTGGTGCATAGGATACAAGAAGTTGGTCAGATTTTCTGAAGGCCTTTGTCTTGTCCAAATAGTAACGTAACTGTCTGTGAATGTCCAAAGAGTGAAGGAGTCTTTCTTCTTTATTCTGTGGGTTTGGAAAAAATGTGGGCAAGTGTATGGTCTGATTGAGAGCCACACTGGAGACTACCTTTGGCATGAATGAAGGGTTGGTTCGTAAAGATACTCTGTCCTGATGGAAAATGATGAAAGGTTCCACTGCCATAAGTGCCTGCAGTTCTGAGACTCTGCGTGCTGAGGTGATAGCCAGCAGCAGGACTGTTTTCCATGACAAGTATTGAAGCTCTGCTGAAAAGGCTGGTTCGAAAAGAGGAGTGTTAACTTTTCCAGAACAAAATTTAGATCCCAAGTTGGAGTTGGTGGTTTTCGGGGGGGTCTTATATTTTTTGCCCCTCTGAGAAACTGCCTTAGCAAAGGATGAGAGAAAATGGGAGGAATCGTATCATATTGGGCTGAAATGGCTGAAGCATGGATCTTTATGGATGAGAAAGAAAGGCCTTTGTGTAGCATCTCAGTTAGATATTGGAGTATGTGCAGAATATTTGGGATGGCAGGATTTAGGCTTCTGGCCTGGCTCCATACACAAAATCTTTTCCATTTGTCTGAGTAAGGTTTTCTGGTGCTGGGCCTCCTGGCCTCCAAAATGACATTCTGAACGTCCTTTGAGAGGAGTGTTGTTTGATAATTTAAGGTATTTTCCATGCAGCTAGATTTAAGGTCCTTAGTTGACTGTGAAGGATCTGAGAGTTTTGTTGGGTTAACAGCAGTGGGAATTGAGGTAAGATCCATGGAGGGCTGCAAGTCAAGTTTCGTAGTAGTGGATACCAGTGTTGACGTGGCCAGTCCGGAGCAATGAGGATCATCTGTGGTCTCTCTGATCTGGCTTTCAGTAATACCTGGGTCAGTAGAGGCAGAGGGGGGAAGGCGTAGACTGACAATGCTGTCCAACTGAATGATAGGGCATCCACTTTCCAGGCCAGGGGATGATAAGCCCTTGTGCAAAATTTTTGTAGCTGGCAATTGTTGGTTGAGGCAAACAGATCTATGTCTGGTGGTCCCCACCTTTGAGTTATCATTGAGAACACTTGTGGGTGTAGTCTCCACTCATGAGGGTCTGTCAAATTTCTGCTTAATTTGTCTGCCAAAATGTTTTCTTTTCCTGGCAGGAATTGTGCTTGGTAAGTTAATGCTGTGTTCCACAAATCCATTGCCTGTCTGCATAGTGGGTAGGAGTGTGTTCCTCCTTGTTTGTTTATGTACCGCATAACTGTGGTGTTGTCTGTCCTTATTAGAAGTTGTCCTGGATGCAAGAGGTCCTTGAAGGCTGTTAGTGCGTTTTTTACAGATAGCATCTCCTTTTGATTGATGTGCAGTTGCCTTTGGTTTGCAGACCATTTGCCCTGTATGCATTGCCCTGCCATGTGTGCACCCCAGGCGTAGTCTGATGAATCTGTTGTCAAGGTTTGGTTTGCTGGAGGTGAGACAAATGAAGGCCCTTGTTTGCTTGGCATGCTTGAGCCCACCATAGAAACTCTTTTTGAAGGCAGGGAATGAGAGTTATACTTGCTTCGAGGCTGTGTCTGTGTTGGGACCATACACTTTTTAGGTACCATAGTAGTTTTCTCATATGCAGCCTTGCATATGCAATTAGTTGAATGCAGGATGCCATGTACCCCAATGCCTGCAGAATTTTCCTTGCAATGAGCTGGGTAGAAGTTGCCATCTTTTTGAAGTACTGAGCCAGTTGTTTTTGCTAGTCTGGCGTGAGGTTAGCCATCTGGGCCATTGTATTCAAGCTGGCACCCAGGGAAATTATTTCTTGTGAGGGTATTAGTTTTGACTTCTTTTTGTTTACTATGTACCCTAGGCAACTTAGCAACTTTGTTGCAAATGCCAGATGCTGTAGTAGGATGTCTTTGCTGTCCGCTTGGATCAGGCAGTCGTCCAGATATGGATAAATTTGTATTCCTCGCTGTCTGCAGTATGCAATTACTGATGCCAGGCATTTCGTGAATATTCTGGGCACAGTAGATAAGCCAAAGGGCAATGCAGAGAATTGATAATGCGTTGTGCCTGCCACAAATCTGAGGTATCTTCTGTAATCTTGTCTGATAGGGACATTCAGGTATGCCTCTTGGAGGTCCAACGTTACCAGCCAAGACTCCTTGCCCAGCATGGGAAGAAGCTGCTGTAGTGCGAGCATTTTGAATTTGGGAATGTCCAGGTACGTGTTTAGAACTGAAAGGTCTAAGATGGGTCTCCAGGCTTTGTCCTTTCTTGGTACTAGAAACAGTCTTGAGTAAAGTCCTTGACCTTGCTCTTTTGCAGGTACCTTTTGAATTGCTGTCATGTTCATGACAGCTGAAATTTGCTTTTGTGCCTCTGCCCATTGGTTTGTTGGCAGATTTGGCATGCCTCTCATCCATGGTAAAGTGTGAAAATGAAATATGTAGCCTCGGGTAATTCTATCCAGAACCCATTTGTCCTTTGTTATGATGTGCCAATTTTGTGGAAAAAGAGCCAGTTTTCCTCCTAGAGGCGCTGACTGGGCAATTTTGCTTGGCAGGCAAAGAGGAAAGTCATTGAGTTTGTTTTCTGAAGGGTTGAGATCTGTCGTCTCCCCCTCTTTGAGTTGTTGTTTGCCATTGTCTAGGCCTGAAGGTACCTTGTGCCTGGCCTCTGCCCCTAAGGCGTCTGTACCTGCCCCTTTGGGGTCTGTCTGAAGCAGGAAAGGACCAGTTTTTTGATGGCCAGTTTCTGCTGAAGTGAGGAGGTTGTACCTGTAAAAAATCTTTAACTGTTTGCATTGATTTTGCCTTTTCTTCCATCTTCTTTAAAACTTCCTCTGCTTTGACACCAAATAACGCATCCTTTTGCAGTGGAGCATCCAGTAACTTTGCTTTGACATGTTCTGGTAGGGTCTGCTCCTTTAGCCAAGCATGTCTACGTATTACAAACCCTGTGACTGCTGCTCTACATGAGGCCTCCAAAGAATCAAAACCACACTGCAAGGAATGTTTTCCCACTTGTTCTGCTGCATGCAACAAATCTTGCATCCCTTTGAAATCTAGTTGCTCTGTTTGAGGGATCATTTTCTGTTTTAACTGAGTAAGCAAGTACTGCTGGTATTTAATCATGTGGAATTGGCAGTTTAATGCCCTCATGGCCAAAGTGGCAGAGGTATACACTTTTTCCCCCATATTTCTAATGCCCTGGAATCTCTTTCCGCAGGTAGTGGATTCTTAGCAGTAGAGGCTTGGGACCCTGGGAAATGGTTTCTGGGTCTGCAGCAGGGCTTTTATATAAAAACTTGTGAGAGTCAGGGACTCGATAGTATTGGTCTGGTTTATGTGGTGCTGGAGGTAAGGAATCTGGATTTAGACTGGATTCAGTGTAGACATCATCCAGAATGTCTAAAACAGGAGGAATGGCTAGGGGTCTATGCTGAGGTAGAAGAAGAAACTCACGGAGATTTTTCTTGGAGTCAGAGTAATCTTGTCCTTCCCAGTGGAAATGCTCTCTCATCATGTGCAGGGTTTCCCCAAAAGAGAAGTCTTCAGGGGGGGAAACAGAGGGAATAGACTCCTCAGCATCTGAGTCTTCATAGAGAGGGAAGGGGTAATCCTGTTCCTCAGAGTCTGCTGAGGAAATGGATTCCTGGTCAGAAGGAGGTAAATCTTCCTCCAGTCTAGGCCTTTTGTCAGGAGGGGGCTGGGAACCTCTGATAAGGGAAATCAGGTCCTCTGCCATTTTGAGCATCTGTTTTTTAGACATAGGGGCCTGTGTGGGAGTCTGTGGACCCGGTTTCTTAACCTTTGGAAGCTTAGCGTATGACTTAACGGGGAGAGTCGTCGGTTTAAAGACGCCTTCTGAAACCGAAGGCCTGTCCATAGTCTCCGGATCGCCGCCAGGGCTGGCGTCCGGGAGTTGAGGAGGAACCGGCTCCAGTGGCCCAGTAGATTCTGACTGAGAGGTAGTCGTATGTTCTAAATCTGCGGTAGTCAGGGGCTGCGTAGGCACCTCACTGAATACCGAAGGTCCCGGCGGCAGGCCTAACCGAGACCTCGGTATCTGATCTAGGTCTAGGCTGCCTGTCTTTGTTCTTGCGTTTTTTAAACATAGCGGTAGTCGGAGGTTCCGACGACATAATGTACTTGAATTTTCTGCCAAAATAATGTCGGGCGGTATCAGCCCGATGCTTAATAGTGCATTTATTGAACCTAGCGCAAAACCGACAACCAGAAACGTCGTGGTCTGGGCCTAGGCAAGGAATACAATAAGAATGAAAATCCTTAAAAGGTATTTGCTTCCCACAAGAAACACAATTATTAACTTTGTCTGACATCGGTCTGAGGCAAGAAAAGTTTCCCTAACGGGGTACTTAGCTTTATAGAAGACTTCAGCTGAAATTCTATTCGAAAATCTCAGGAGCTGGCCGACCGGCACTTGCGAACTGCTTCTGCTTCGGGCACTGCGTGGCAAGAAAGACTGAAGAAAATGGCGTCGGCTGCCTCTTTTATACCCCTGCCGCACTGACGTCAGGGAAGAAGTGATGACAACCGATGCTGGATCAAGGCTTTGGAATTCAGGCCGACTGCGGGACCGCCTGACGGCAGGATAACCCAAGTGTGATGACTGCAACAGCATAGCACGATGAACATCTACACATTCACCTGCAAACAGTGTACATTCCTTCCACAGAGAATGTGATGGCAGACACTCAGCAGAACCTCTGCACCCTCTCACAAATGGATGCTTCACAGGGAGGTATTCTTGGATCTTATTCACAAGTGGGGTATTCCTCAGGCAGATCTGTCTGCCTCCTCCCATAACAGGCAGATGCCTCTGTTTCGCACAAGAGACCCACATCCACAGGCTTGGAAGGTGGACACCTTCTCTTTTTCTTGGGCAGGGATGTATCTTTATGCTTTTCCCCCTTTCACACTTATTCAAAAAGTCCTCCAGAAGATCCAGAGGAAGAAACCAAAAATCCTGCTGGTGGCCCCCTTTTGGCCAAGACAGCATTGGTTTCCCCTACGTTACCTACTAGCCAAGGGCAGTCACCAAAGGTTACCCCCACCGATTCGACCTACTCATGCAAGACAGGGTATCCCTCATCCACCCTCAGGTGCTCAACTTCAGACTCACCCTATGGGTGACAGAGTTCTGATCCCCTTCAGACGCCTATATCCCGAGGACGTACTCAATGTCCTGCAGGAGGCCAGGAAACCCAGTACCAGGAGAAATTATGTATCAAAATGGAAAAGATTCTGCAGGTAGTGTCTCAAGAACAAACAGGACCATTCTCTTGTTCCAGTACCCATGGTCCTTTCTTACTTGTGTGATCTTCTACATTCAGGACTGATGTACTCTTCTGTAAAAGTGCACGTGTCAGCCATGTCTGCCTGCCTCCAACTGATACCTCCTTTGGCATCCAGGTTAGATGTGAAACTATTCTTAAAAGGGGTGCTACACATCAGAACCCCTCGTAAACCTATTCCTCCATCATGGTACCTTAATTCTGTCCCTGAAAAACTCACACGACCCCCATTTGAACCAGCTCAGTCAGCATCACTTAAAATATGTACTTGGAAAAGAGTACTGCTGGTAGCCCTCACATATGCCAGGAGGGTCTCAGAAAACCAAGCCCTTCTGGCTACTCCTCCTTATCTAACCTTCCATAGGGACAAGGTCTCCCTCAGGGCTAATCCTTCCTTTGTGCCTAAAGTGGTTAAGGAGCTGTCCTTGAATCAGACCGTTAACCTTCCTGTATTCTTCCCTCAACCTCAAAACCCCTCTGAAGAACTTTACATTCCTTGGATGTTCATAGACAACTAAGGTATTACCTGGACAAGACCAAATCCATTAGAAAGTCTGAGCAGCTTTTTATGTCCTTTCACCCAAGGGTCTCGGGGAAGGCAGCGTGTAAACAGACTAGGGCCTCGGGGAAGGCCGTGTGTAAACAGACTAGGGCCTCGGGGAAGGCCGTGTGTAAACAGACTAGGGCCTTGGGGAAGGCAGCGTGTAAACAGACTACGGCCTCGGGGAAGGCAGCGTGTAAACAGACTAGGGCCTAGGGGGAAGGCAGCGTGTAAATAGACTTGGGCCTCGGGGAAGGCAGTGTGTAAACAGACTAGGGCCTCGGGGAAGGCAGTGTGTAAACAGACTAGGGCCACGGGGAAGGCAGCGTGTAAACAAACTAGGGCCTCGGGGAAGGCAGCATGTAAACAGACTAGGGCCTCGGGGAAGGCAGTGTGTAAACAGACTAGGGCCTCGGGGAAAGCAGCGTGTAAACAGACTAGGGCCTCGGGGAAGGCAGCGTGTAAACAGACTAGGGCCTCGGGGAAGGCAGTGTGTAAACAGACTAGGGCCTCGGGGAAGGCAGCGTGTAAACAGACTAGGGCCTCGGGGAAGGCCGTGTGTAAACAGACTAGGTCCTCGGGGAAGGCTGTGTGTAAACAGACCACGGCATCAAGGATTTCTAAAGCCGAATCTCCTTTTTATTCTTTTTATGGAAAGTGTGAGGGCTCATTCTACCAGGGCAGCTGTTCAGCAGCCTTTTTTAGGGGGGCGGTTAACTACACTTCCATTCTGGAGGTGGCCACATAGTCTTCAGCACATACCTTTACCAAGCATTACAAGCTAGATTTAATTTCTAGAGCCAGAGCTGGGTTTGCTAGGTCAATTCCACAGGGTCTCATAGACCCAGTCTCTCAACCTACCTCCCAGGCTCATACCTAAAGCTTTGGTAGTCTCCCTACAGTTATTTTATTTATTTATTTATTGCAGTTGGTTTACCAGGATAGTCCATTGGGCCACAAGGAACCTGTTTTCAATGGAGTCCTGGGGAGAAAAGCTCCAAAAATACATTTTACATACCTACAAACATATATTCACACATACACTCAAAGGTTAACAATAAGGTAAAAAAGCAAAAATGTACAGCTGGATACAGTGTGCAAAAATGTAATAATATTAATTTGTATAGACATATCCATTTATACATAGTAGTTAGGAAAAAACTTAAGTTAGAGGAGATTTAGTGAGATGATGAAGTGGTAGCAGAAGAGAGTCATTGGACTTACCTAAAATTTCTATAGAAATTTAGTTATAGTAAGATGTAGCAGAGTATGGAGGGAGATAGAGGAGAGGAGTAGGTTATGTAGGGTGGGAGCAGGAGCATTCCCACTGAGATGCTAGGTATGTATAGAGAGATTTTTTGAAAGCAGTGAAGGAAGGGAGTTTCAGATGCGAGCTAGGGTGAAAGATAGAAGGTTTTTGCCTGGGGGATATGTAGGTTTATGGACTTTGAGTAGGTTTTGATTGTTTGATCGTAATACTCTATTGGGTAGATGCATATTAAATGCAGAAGAAAGGGAAGGACAGAGGGAGGGGTTGAGAATAAGCTTGTGGGCTAGAGTTAGCTGAGTGTAAGTGAGTTGATTGGGAAGTTCTAGCCATTTTAGTTTCTGGAGGGAAAGGCAGTGGTGAGTGGAAGATTTGTGGCTGGTGGCGAATTTTGCAATTTTGTTGTAACAGCAGGAAAGTTGTTTTTTGAGGGAGGATTGAAGATTAGTTAGGAGTGGGGCGCCATAGAGAAGGGAGGGGATAAGGAAGGATGAAGCAAGTGTTATTTTGGTAGCAGAGGTAAGGTAGGCATTTTGTCTATAAAGCATACCAAGTTTTTGGTGGGTTTTTTTGATGTTTTTTTGTAGGTGGGAGGTAAATTTAAGTTGGCTGTCAATTAGTACTCCAAGTAGCTTGGTCTCTGACACTAGTTCTAGGGAAGAGTTATCTTGGCTAGTGATTGAAAATGTATTCATGTTGAGATGGGTAGCTTTAGAGGGAGTAAAAATCATTAGCTTGGTCTTGGAGGCGTTAAGAGCTAAGTGTTTTTTTAACATCCATTGTTCTGTTATAGAAAAGGCATCTTGAGTTAGTTTTTGAAGTGAAGAGATAGAGGTGGCTGAGCAGATGATGGTGGAATCATCTGCATATTGGATGATGTTTGAGAAAGGGATTGATTTGTGGAAGTCATTTATAAATATGTTGAAGAGTACAGGTCCTAGAATGGAGCCTTGTGGAACACCTGTAGGGGTATTAAGGAATGAGGAGGTAGTTTTTTTCCATTTTACCGCTTGTTTCCGGTTGGCTAGGTAACTAGAGAACCATTGCAAGGAAGAGGAAGAAAGGTTAAGTTCTGAGAGTTTAGATATGAGCAGGCTATGTGAGATGGTATCAAAGGCTTTGGAGAGGTCTAATAGTAAGGTAGAGACAATTAGGCCAGAATCACGAGCTCTATTTACTGTTTCGAGGAAGGAAAGGAGGGCTGTCATAGTACTGTGATTAGGTCTAAAGCCATGCTGTGTAGGAGTTATAAGGTGATTTTCTAGGAGATGAGGGAGGAGTTGAAGGTGGACACATTTTTCTAGGATTTTGGAAATGGGGGACAGGATGGCTATGGGACGGAAGTTGTTAACGGTGTTATTGTTGCCCCCTTTGTGGAGTGGAATGATGTATGCTTGTTTCCAGATTTGGGGAACTGTGCATTCTTTTAGGGAATGGTTAATTAGGATGCTGATGGGATATGCGAGTGTATCAGCAGCTATACTAAGAAAGTAGGAAGGTATATTGTCAGGGGCATTGGTACAAGGTTTCAATTTCTTAAGCAGCTTCTTTATAGAGGATGTAGGCATGGGATTGAATGAGAGGGAAGTGGAGTTTGGGGAGGGAGAGTTGGAGGGTGGAGGTGTTTGGAGTAAAGGTTGTGTAGTAGAAGTGGTAGAGGAGTTAGAAGACGGGGAACAGGGAGTAGAAGTGGTAAAGGATAGAGTGTAAGTAGGGGGGGGGGAGTGTTAGAGAGCATAGTGGAGTTGGAGAATGAAGATGTCAGTTTTGCAATTGAATCAATAAAAAATGAGTTAAATTGGGTGGCTAGGTCTAGTTATGAATATTGCAACATGAGAATGGAAGGACATAGATTAGTTGTGTAAGAACTTGCCATAACCTTGGGTGTCCTTCTCTTTCATGTTGCAGTATTCAGTCCCCCCCTCCTACCCCCTCTTACCCTGTTTATCCTTCTTGTGTGGCATTTCCCTGTCTTCTCTCCATCCAAACAGGGCACAACAAAGTACAGCTGTGTACACTTACCATAAATGTAGATGTTCGAGTGTATTCACTGTTACAGTCATTACATTTGGGTAATCTGCTGGCAGGTTGCCCTCAGTCGGCCTGATTAACAAAGTCTTGGGTCCTGCGTCAGTTGCTGTCCCTTCTTCCATGATGTCAGCTCATAAGGGGTATAAAACATGCAGCTGATGCCATTACATCAGTTTTTCTTGCCCCAGATGTAAGGTGCCCCCCAAATGGGGAGCAACATAAAATTAAAAACACAAAAATATACATCCAACCAAAAGCAAATACACCAAAAAGGCTTTTATGCATAGTAAACTTTTTATGCACCACTGAAGTTTCCTCATATGCAGTCTTGCATATGGAATTAGAAGAATTCAGGAGGCCATGAACCCCAAGGCTTGCAGTATTTGTCTTGTAGATAGCAGGGTTTTTGTGGCCACCTGTTTGAATTAAGTTACCAAATGAATTTGCTTTTCTGGCGTGAGGAAAGCCATATGGGCAGTTGTATTCAAGCTTGCACCCAGGAATGTAATCTGTTGAGAGGGTACCAGTTGTGATTTCTTTTCATTTATGGTGTACCCTAGACAAGTTAGAGCCCTTTTTACAAACGCCATATGTTTTGTAAGTATGGCCTGGTTTTCTACCTGAATTAGACAATTGTCTAGGTATGGATATATTTGAATATTTATTTGTCTGCAAAATGCAATTACTGGAGCCAGGCACTTTGTAAATACCCTGGGTGTAGTAGACAAGTCAAAGGGCAGTGCAGAGAACTGATAATGCAAGTAGCCTGCTTTGAAGTGTAGGTATCTTCTGCAAGATTCCCTGACTGGGATGTGCAAGTATGCTTTTTTCAAATCTAGAGTTACCAACCAGACATCCTTGCCTTGCATAGGAAGTAACTGGTGAAGAGTCAGCATCTTGAATTTTAGAATGTCCAGAAAGGTGTTTAGAGTAGACAGGTCCAGAATTGGATGCCATGATTTGTCTTTTCTGGGTACCAGGAAAAGTATGGAATAGAAATCTTGTCCCTTTTCCTCTTCTGTTACCGGTTAAATAGCCCCCATGTTTAAGAGGGAAAGTACTTGTTTCTGAGGCTCTGCCCACTGAGTTGGCAATGTGTGGAAATGAAATCTGTACAAGTACCTGTAAGAGTGAAAGGGAAGGTCTACAAGAGGGTAGTGAGACCAGCTATGTTATACGGGTTGGAGACAGTGGCATTGACAAAAAGGCAGGACTTTGAGCTGGATGTGGCAGAATTAAAGATGTTAAGATTTGCACTGGGTGTGACGAGGGTGGACAGGATTAGCAATAAGTATATTAGAGGGTCAGCCCAGGTTGGGAGGTTTGGAGACAAAGCCAGAGAGGCACGATTACACTGGTTTGGACATGTGCTGAGAAGGGATGCTGAGTATATTGGGAAAAAGATGATAAGGATGAAGCTACCAGGTAACAGGAAAAGAGGAAGGCCTACGATAAGGTTTATGGATGTGGTGAGAGAGGACATGCAGGTGGTTGGTGTGACAGAGCAAGATGCAGAGGACAGGAAGAAATGGAAACAGGTGATCTGCTGTGGCGACCCCTAACGGGACCAGCCGAAAGAAGATGATGATGATTCCTGGGACACTACATTTAAAACCCATTTGTCCTGGGTTATGAGTTGCCAGTTTTTTGCATGAAGTGCAATCTTTCCCCCTAAAGGGGCAGCTGAGAGGTAAGTGCTTGGTAATTTTAAAGGAAAGTCATTGAGTCTGTTTACCATAGGGGGGAGTGTTGTTATTTCCAGATTTGGAAGTGGAAGCACCCCATTGCTTAGTTCTGAGAGTCCATTGGGACTGAAACCTGGTGCTTTTGGTGTGTCTGGGTTTGGCTTGAGTGGATCTGGAAGGAGCTGGAAAGGACCAGTTCTTAGAAGGCCAGTGCCTGCTAAATCTTGGAGGTTGCACTTGTAAGAAATCTTTCACAGTGTGCATAGATTTAGCTTTATCTTCCATCTTTTTTAGAACTTCTTCAGCCTTATTGCCAAATAGGCGGTCCTGATTTAAAGGAGCATCCAACAATTTTGCTTTAACATGATCAAGCAGAGATTGCTCCTTAAGCCAAGCATGCCTTCTAAGCACAGACCCAGTAACAGCAGCCTTGCAAGAGGCTTCCAAAGAATCAAAACCACATTGCAAAGTATGTTTTCCAACTTGTTCAGCTGAATGCAATTAATCCTGTAAATCTTTATTTTCCACACAATCAGAAATCAACATCATTTTCTGTTTAAGCAATCCCATGAAATGCTGTTGATATTTTAGCATATGAAATTGACAGTTTAAAGTCCTGACTGCCATGGTTGCAGAAGTATAAACCTTTTTACCCCATCTATCCAGCGCCCTGTAATCTTTATCAGAAGAGGTAGGATTTTTAGCAGTAGAAGCCTTAATGCCATTGGGCCCCTAAGAAATGGTTTCTGGGTCCTCAACAGGATTTTTGAAAAGGAACTTGTGGGACTCAGGAACCCTGTAGTATCTGTCAGGTTTACTAGGAGCTGGAGGCAGGGAATCAGGGGCCATACTGGATTCTGAAAACATATCATCAACAATGTCTAGTACAGGAGGTATAGCCAAAGGCCTACGCTGAGGTAGAAGAAGGAAATCCCTAAGCCTCTTTTTGGATTCAGAAAATTCCTGACTTTCCCATTGGAAATGCTCCCTTAAGGTATGTAAAGTCTCCCCAAAAGAGAAGTCCTTGGGGGGGAAGCAGAGGGAATGGAATCCTCTGCATCAGAATCCTCATAAGTAGGTATGGACAAATCCAGGTCATCAGACGAGTCAGAAGAAACAGAGTCCTGATCAGAAGATTCATAGTCAAGCTCAGTCCTAGGCCTCTTAGTGGGGGTGGGGGAGTTTGACTACCCCTGAATAGAGTAATTAAATCTTCAGCCATTTTGATCATTTGTTTTTTAGGCATAGGGGCCTGAACATGTGGCCTGGGCATCGTTTTTTTAGACATAGATCAAGATTTAGGCCTTAGTATTGAAGGTGGAGTCAGTTTAATATGCAAGTATGTAGACCTGAATACACCCTTAGAAGCCGGTGCATGCACAGTGGCTCCGGACCCATCCAAGGTAGAGACATCCGCGGGTTCCATAGGTGAAGCATCTTCGTGGCATGCCAGACTCCGAATGGGTCTCAGTAGAGGCCTGCGAATCAAGTAGCGTGTATCAGGGGCTGTGAAAGCACCTCACTGAGTACTGGCGACTAGCTTAGGAGAAGCGTCGTCGGTAGTTTTGGACCTCAATGGCCTATCTCTGTTTTCCCAGAATTCTGGTAGTCGGATGGCTAACAGACATCATTTCTGGATAATTAAACCGAGAACCGAAATATTTAGAGGCAAAAATGTACCAACACGGATAGTATGCTGATTAAATTTAGCACAAAACCGACAGCAAGGTACGTCGTGGTCAGGGCCTAGGCAAGAAATACAGTACAAATGAAAATCTTTATGAGGTATTTGCTTCCCACAAGTAATGCAATTATTAACTTTTACTGACATTGGTAAGGAGCAAGAAAAAGTTTCCCCAATGGGGTACTTAGCATTTAGTTAAAGACTTCGGTTCTAAAACTCGAAAATGAAAATTTCTGAAGTCAGCCGACTGGCACTTGCGAACTGGTTCTGCTTCCGGCACCACACGGCAAGAAAGACTGATGTAATGGCGTTGGCTGCATGTTTGATACCCCTGATGACCAGATGTCATGGAAGAATGGACAGCAACTGACGCAGGACCCAAGACTTTGTTAATCAGGCCAGCTGAGGGCAACCTGCCAGCAGATTACCCAAATGTAATGACTGCAACAGTGAAACACGAAGAACATCAAACACATACCTCTATAAGGTACCTTCTTGCCTGGTAGGACAGGGAACAACAGACACATACTTCTATAAGGTACTTTCTTTCCTGTTGGCATATATGGGTCTGAAAAGCTCAGGGGTACTACTGTATGCGGCAGTCATTTCTGAAGTGGGTATGTGCAGATGTCCCCTTTACAGCCAACATCGGTTTATGGCTCTGACATGAAATGTCGCACGTACCCTTGATCCTAAGACTTTGGTATACTGGCTGGATGTCTGGTGCTGCAGGCAACGACCTTCCTACAGTTATGCACACTGCAACATGGAAGAGAAGGACATCTAAGGTTATGGTAAGTTCTTACACAACTAATCTTTTGTTGGAGAATTAACTAGTTGTCAGCAAACATGAAGAAATTTCTGCATTGCCTCAGGAGGCCCATATCCACCAAGCTGGTAACGGAGACAGTAGGAAAGTTCATATCCATAGCAACAGACCCTTTTTTATTGATTAGACTGTTGGAGTGAGAATATCAATCACTGTCAGGAGTATCCAGTTTGCAACTATGTGGACAGTGCTTGTCACTGCAAACAAGTTGTCCTGTGTGTAACTAGGTACTGGAGAAATTTCAATTGTGCTTTTACAGGAAAAATATCACTCAAGGTGTCTGAGTCTGTACGGAGTACAGCCAAACACTTAAAACTAATCTGTAGACCCTGAACATTAAGGATGAAATACTTAGGCAGATTCTGAAGTTATAAACAAATCAAGTAAACTCTGGGTGCTCTCTATTTAATAGTGACAAACTCTGGGTGCTTTCTATCCAATGGTGACAGCGTCTGGAATGGGCAATCATCCAGGCATAGCTCTATCCAATGGTGACAGCATCTGGGTGCTCTCTATCCAATGGTGACAGCATCTGGGTGCTCTCTATCCAACGGTGACAGTGTCTGGAATGGGCAATCATCCAGGCATAGCTCTACACAATGGTGACAGCTGCTGCTGAGCGTGCTTGGCTGTGTGCTCCTTCTCTGCACTATCCTCTGATTTTACCTTGTATTTTTGTACCTGGGTTAAATCACTATACTATTTCTACTAGGGTGCTCTCAGCCTACTGCCCGTGAAAGGCTCTAGACTTTGCCTTCCGCTGCAACCTACTACCTCTGGACTGCAAGAAAGTATGTCTACCTATATCAAGACGTCAAACTTATAACCAAATAAACCCTGCTAAACTGTTTAGTTCTGCCCCAGCTAAGCTAGCCAACAGCAGCAACCCCCCCTTACTCCTTTACTTCCTTCCTCCCACTCTCTCTGGATTGCTTTTCAGCCTGTGCTCCCTTTCCCTTTACTCTAGCTCGACTTCCAAAGCAGGGCCCTAGTGCATGTTTGCTGCACTGCTGATTTTTTGCCCACTAAATGTCACCACATCTCCACTTATACTCTCCTTATTAGTATTTATCTCTGCCTAACTCTTCCTATCTCACCCTTCCTTCTTTTGACTTTTCCTCTCTATCCTCTCCTCCTTAGACTACCTTTCTCCTACCTTGACTTACCTAGATTTCACTGATACTTTTTCTTTTCTTCTTGGTCTATCCCCGCTCCGTTCGCCCTGCGGGCTCACTCCGCTCCCCTCCCTACCCCCAATTCCCACCCACCCCCAGGGGTCCTACCCTTATAGCTCTATAGCCACACCCCTAACCCTCCTATCCAATTACTCTCCTTCCCACCAAATTGTTGCCTTGCCTTAACACACCCCTTCCACTCCCCCCTTCTCTTTCTGTGCCCTATTACCATATTTCTTCAATTACCTTTCTCCATTGCTTATACTTCTCTCTTTACACTTCCTCTTTCCTCTCCAGCCATTTTTTCTTCATTCCCTATAGAATCCATTCTTATTTACCAACTGTTTTAAATAGATTTACTACCCCCTCTCTTGCTTACCACACTCATTCTCTCTCTACTGTACCTACCTCTTTCCTCCTCACTTCTCAGATTACTAAATTATGTCTCCCTACTTAACTATACCTTTACTTTCAGTCTTAATCTTGACCACCCTTCTCTCAACATACCATCTCACCTTCTTTGAAATTTCACTTAGCAACTATCTTATCTCCTCACAAAAACACACTTCTACTAGACTCACTTTTACACCTTAATCTAATGTTAATTCCACCCCTAGCTATCATCTTTCTAAATTCCACAGGCAACATCACCTCACCTACCCCATACAATCTAACAAAAAAACAAAAACCCTAACAATTCAAAAGAGCAACTACTTAACTGAGCTAGTTAATCCTACCCTAAAAGATGGTGACATCCACCCCAACCCTGGCCCTATCTCACCACCACCCCAATACTGCTCACCTAACCACAACAATAACTTCCTCATAGGACACCTTAACATCCAAAGCATAAATAACAAAATACCCTTCGTCCATGCCCTCTTAGATATCCACTCTTTTGACATTCTTTGCCTCTCTGAAACCTGGCTTAACCCAGGCACAAAAAACTCTGAGATTATACCTCAAGGTTATAACATAGTAAGACATGACCGCTTAAAACGTAAGGGTGGTGGAGTATCAATACTTTTCAAAAATCAACTTAACATCTCTAGTCAACCAGCATGCCCAAACCAAAATAGCAAAACAGAAGCCATCATTATTAAACTCCAACTTAACGCCAAAAAATCCATTTACATCATTTGTTTATATCTTCCCCCAGGTAATAACATTCCAATATTAGAAGACTTTCTAAGCTGGGTATCTACCACCTACCCCCAAGAAACCATAATTCTTGGCGACGTTAACATAGACTGGAACACTATTAATGCTAACAATCCCTCCTCTCATATTAACCTACATGGTTTCTCCCAAACTATCACCTCAACTACAAGAGTCAACAAGCCAAGTAAGAAAGAGAGTATATTAGACTGGATACTCACAAATACAGTTAACAAACAGTATAAAGTAGGTACTATGCCAGACGACATCAGCGACCACTGCCTAACCTACATTACTAGACAAAAATCACAATATATTAACCTCCCAAATACAAGGCTTATTCGATCTACCAAGCATTTTAACATAGACCTTTTTAAAGCTGAACTGAGAGCATGCAAATGGAATTGCTTAAAAACACTTCCCCTGGAGGAGGCAGTATTATTCTTTAATACTACATTCCTATCCATACTTGATATACATGCTCCATAACGTTCCATTAGAGTAAAGACCAAATCTGCCCCTTGGCTGACCAACAATACTAAAAAACTCATTCATGCAAGAAACAAATGGAGATGCAATAGACAAAACCCTGATTTAGTTAATTTCCGCCAGCTTAGAAATCTAGCTAAAAAATCAATAATCTCTGACAAGAAAAACTTCTACTGTAAACTTCAGGAAACTCATATTAACAACTCTAAACAGTTCTGGTCATCAGTAAATAGACTTCTCTCCCCAGGAATTGCTAAAACTCCTTCCCCTCTAAATGCTGACCCAGAAACCCCTCTCCTAACTGCTAATGCTTTCAACTATTTTTTCTCTGAAACTATTCAATCCCTAGCCAAACAAATGAACTCTAACAACTCTCATATTCCATCTAACATAACTACCTCCTCCTACAACTTCTCTCTAAAACCTATATCTACTTCTTTCATCTACAAACTCATTCACAAACTGAAACCCTGTACCCCTTCTGCTGACAAGCTCCCTTCTCTTTTCCTTCAGAAAGCTGCCAAAGAAATTGCATATCCTATATCCTTACTTATCAACAGAACTATCCTAGAAGGAACCATCCCTGATATCTGGAAAGTCTCCTACATTATCCCACTACATAAAGGTGGTAACTCCCTTGACCTTTCCAACTTTAGACCAATTGCCCTTCTCTCACCCCTAGCAAAAATCATGGAAAAATGTATTCATGAGAACTTGTACACTATCTCTCTCTTCACAGCATAATAGCAAACTGCCAACATGGTTTCAGACCCCACCACAGTACCACCACCGCCCTTCTATCCTTTGTAGATACTATCAACAAAAATCGAAACAACAATACTCTCTCTTCCGCTCTTTTCATTGATCTCTCTAAAGCTTTCGACATGGTCAACCACTCTCTCTTAATTAACATTCTTGAATCTCTCTCCTGTGATAAACTAGCCACTAATTGGTTTAGATCTTATCTTAACAACAGACAACAAGCAGTAATATGGGAAAACCATATCTCATCTCTCTTGCCCATTTCCATCGGAGTTCCCCAGGGCTCCATTCTTGGTCCACTTCTGTTCTCCCTCTTTATTAACGATCTTCAGACTGCAATCCCACAAGCAACCTGCATACAATACGCAGATGATTCTACCCTTATCTGCTCAGCACCTTCCTCTACTGAACTGAGCTCACTGACCCAAAATACCTTTAACACAGTAGAAACCTGGTTTTCTAGACGGTTTCTCCTACTAAATGCCAAAAAAACAAAACTCCTCCTCTTCTCCCCACCACTCGGTCCCCCCCCCTTTAAACTTTACCATTTCCTCAAATAATGGCACTATCATCTCACCTGACCCAACTACAAAACTCTTAGGAATAACCATTGACAATAATCTCTCCTTCGATCAGCACATTAACAACACCATCAAGATAACAGAAAACTTGGATCCCTATATCGTATCAAACCTTTTCTAACCCCAGCAACTAGAACAAAAATTGCTCAATCTCATCTCTTATCTACTCTCCTTTATGCTTCCCCCATTTATACAAACCTTAAGAAAATCAATCTTAACAAACTTACAACTTGCTATAACAACATAGCTCGCCACCAGCAACCCCTTCAGGACCCACCATTGTATAAACCTAAAACAACTTGGCTGGCTCGAATTTCAAAACTACCTTATAATTCCTCAACTCACTATAGCTCACAACATATTACACCTTCCTGACAACACCCCAATACTCTCTCAACTTCTAATCCCTTACAACACTCTTAACTCACTTCGCTCCTCTAATAAACTCATGACAAAATCAATAAAGGTAAACAACACAGCAGGTGGTTCTCTTTTCACTAACACAATAGGTAGAAGTTGGAATCTTTTACCTAGTGACATAACTCTGACCACATCCCTGCCACAATTCAAACAGAAAATTAAACTGTACTACCAAAATCATTGACTTTGTTCCTGCAGTACACCTGACTAACCATTTTCTCGTACTCTATTTCTCCTTCACTCTTTTCATCTCTACCTTTTTCATTTCTCTTCCCTTCACTGTTCAGATTTAAGTATATACATTTTATGTACAATTTGCTATCTTGTAATGAACTGCATATTGTAAACTTGTTTCTCTTTTGAAATGATCTTTCATTCCTTGTGTTGATATGACTCCAATTTTTGCTATTTCTTAAAGTAATGATTTGTTTATGTAATGTACTTAGTATTTAGTGGAGCTTTTCTCCTCGGGCCTCTGCTGAAAATGGACATGTATCCAGCCAGACTAGCCCGGTCAACAAATGTAAAATAAATAAAATAAAAATCTGGAATGGGAAATCATCCAGGCATAGCTCTATCAAAGGGTGACAGCGTCTGGAATGGGCAATCATCCAGGCATAGCTCTATCCAACGGTGACAGCGTCTGGAATGGGCAATCATCCAGGCATAGCTCTTATCCAACGGTGACAGTGTCTCGAATGGGAAATCATCCAGGCATAGCTCTATCCAACGGTGACAGGGTCTGGAATGGGCAATCATCCAGACATAGCTCTATCCAACAGTGACAGCGTCTGGAATGGGCAATCATCCAGGCATAGCTCTATCCAACGGTGACAGCGTCTGGAATGGGCAATCATCCAGGCTTAGCTCTATCCAGCGGTGACAGTGTCTGGAATGGGCAATCATCCAGGCATAGCTCTATCCAATGGTGACAGCATCTGGGATGGGCAATCATCCAGGCATAGCTCTGTCCAACGGTGACAGCATCTGGAATGGGCAATAATCCAGGCATAGCTCTATCCAACTGTGACAGCATCTGGAATGGGCAATCATCCAGGCATAGCTCTATCCAATGGTGACAGGGTCTGGAATGGGCAATCATCCAGGCATAGCTCTATCCAACTGTGACAGGGTCTGGAATGGGCAATCATCCAGGCATAGGCAGACATAAATGCCTTTGGTTCTGCAATATGCTCTCACTGGAACCAGGCATTTTGTGAAAACCCCAAGTACAGTAGCTAAACCAAAGGGCAATGCAGTAAACTAGTAATGGAGGTTCCCTGATTTGAACCTGAGAAAGTGTTTGTTTTGTATGTATGTAGACATCCTTGAAATCCAAGGTTATTATCTGAGCTCATGGGGACTGAACAGGTAGGATGGCCTTGCAGGGTCAGAATTCTCAGTTTGGGGACCTACAGGAATTTAACCTGGACAGGTTGAAAAAGGTACTCCAGGACCACTCTTTCTTGGTAGTAGGAACAGTCTGGTGTAAATCCTTTGTATTGCTCCTTTTTGGCACTAGTTTTATCACCTTGCAAAGTAGAAATACAGCTATTAGAGCAGTGACTAGGTCTTTTTTGTTTTCTTGGTAGTGCAGAGATGTCTGAAAATGTCTGTTTTGATTAGAAATGTAACGGCTTCAAAGTCTTACAAGACCTTCTGTACTGCCTGCCTATTAGGTAGGGGTTCATGGAGGAGGACAAAGGTTGGGGTAAGGACTTGGTTTGGATAAGGGGACAGGGAAGAGAATGATGTCATGGGTACTCCCTTTGTAGGTTGTGACACTATGGCACACAGGCTTCCCCTTTGGAATTTTTCCCTTTCACCTTTTTATCTTTACCTTGATGGCAATAGTAGGGCTATGCCATTTATGAGTAACTGCTGCCATACCTTGGCATAGTGCGATGAAATAAATATTTTATGAATTGAATAGTCTTCCCTTTTATTTCAGTATCAAATATCTCAGCTGCAGGCTAACCAAAGAGCAGATCCTTGGCTAGTGGCACATTAAAGAGCTGTGCTTTGGCATAAAATAGAAGGGACTGAATTCTTAGTCATGCATGTTTTCTGATAACAGAACCTGTGACTATTGCATACATAGCAACTCAGGCACATTTCCCACTTGGGTAAACAGGTAGCTAATTTCATGGTGTTATGCCTTATGAGGATTGTCAGGCACCTCCCCCTACTGTTAACATCATCTGTGGATCTGAGGGTTAAGTGCCCTGAAGTCCAAGGTGGCAACCATAAACATGTTCTTTCTGAAGAGGTCAAGAAACATACTTTAGCAGTCACTAGGAAGTGTATATGGGGCTGGAACTAGCTTGTACCCCTTTTCTAGAACCAGAGACGTCACTGCTGGATCAGCTTCTTACATAAGAAGTTGTGAGTATCTTGTTTCCTAAAGAAATGTCCAGGCTTCTTTGGAGCAGGAGGATGGGGGTATGTTACAATGAGGTAGCAGGAGCCTAAAGAAGTGTCCAGGTGTCTTTGGAGCATGAGGATGGGGGTATGTTACGATGAGGTAGCAGGAGAAAGGATCCTCCCAGGCCCTAAAACTGGAGGGACAGACACTGGCCTGGGTGACCCTAGGCCCTGGAGAGCAAATTAGCACTTCTGTGTACCTAAGACCTCTTTAGAATCACATTTAAAGTGATTCTGCATTCTACATAAAATATCACAAAGTTAAACTTCCTCTGAAGAAGAATAAATTACTTCATTCTATGTGTCAAAACCAAGGAGAGGAACATCTTTAATGTGTAAGATGGCTCTATCCCTTCCGTATCTGAAGAGATTGAGTTCCTCTATGGAGATGGCTCCCTCTTTTAGTGGAGGGAACTCCTGACACTGATGGCTTGTCCACTGCAAGGTGCAAGCTTTGTATAAATTGAAAGGAACTGTGGGTCAGGATGAGCCAGTCCTGGGTTGGGGCTTGGAATGGCTAGGGTTATGTGAGGGTTTGACCACCACCTGACAGCCAGACACTTGCAAAAATCTTGTGTGGCTGGAGAAACTATATTTGCAAGAATCAATTGCCTTAATATAGGATGCTTCTTCAGATGAGATGGTCTATGGATGGGCATTCCTGATCTCCATCCCCTGGCCAAGGGACAAAAACAATGGAGTTCTGCTGTGTTTCTCAAAAACAATAAAATGGGCATCACGGTCAGAGGCCTGAAGGGGGCAAACTTAATGGAAGGCCTTCTGTGAGTGAGAATGTGCCAGAACTGGAAGGCATGATGGCTTCAGTAGGAGCAGTACATGAGGCTCCGGATGATGTAGCCGTGTGGACTTGAGGGCTGAAAGAAAGCCTCACTGTGTCTGGCACCCTTTAGCCAGACCTAAGACCTGAGAAGGCATCCAGTTTCACTTTCCTTCCTGTCTCTCAGTGGTTCTCTCTCTTTATAGGTGAGATATCTGTAACAGGCAAGGGGACGCCATTAGATATAGTGGCGATCTGCACCAAGGCTTCAAGCCTGCTCCTTTCCAGATAATTCCGAAGGGAATGTTCCTTTTCCTTTATTATTTTATGCCCAAACCCTGGCAAATACTGTTACAGTAATCTTTATATGAAATGTGTTTATCAATAGTACAACTACGAGACATTTCTAAAGTGGCACAATCTAAGGCCTTCAATGTAGTCAGTCCACCCCCAAAACTTCAAAAACACAGTAAACATACCGAAAAGGACATTAATAAAGTCTTCCCTGGTGAGGCAGTTATTCAATAGTTTTGCTCTGGGCATAAACCAAAATGCCAAACAAATATTGCCATTACCATTGGTCACTGTGCAAACAATACGACTGCAAGACTGAACTGAAGATGGAAGAAGCGGACATTTGCATTGTACTGTGAATATACTGACATCCCAAGGATGCAGGTATCTGCCTGACAGGGAGGGGAAACGGAGATAAGCTGTGCAAATCAGATCGAACATCAAACCTTCTGAAGCAGAATTGCCAGCAGCATGTATTACTGCATTAGTGATCCATACAATGAGCATATTAATAATATAACCAAACACTGGACACAAGACGATGAACATTAAATACACTGTATCAAATGACACCAACTAGGGGCACTATACTTGACACAACAAACAGTGTAGATAAAATATCCCAGACTTACTCCAAGGAGCATCGAACTCAGAATCAATTTGATATTAACCAAAGGTGTTTTCTTTTCTTTCTGCCCTTAATAAAGGACCGGCAGAGGTACATAAAAATAAGTTCTGTGATGTGGCCTTCTGACAAAATGGGAATAGTTGTTGGATTCCTACATAGCACAACACTGTCCTACAACCTCTAATGGCAACCTTGGGTGGGGCACCATAGGGCTAGAAGGCAGGATTAGCCACATTGTGCTACATCCTCTAATGGTAACCTTGGGTGGAGCACCATAGGGCTAGAAGGCAGGATTAGCCACAGAACTGCCCAGAGAAGCTTACAGTTACAGGGCCAGAGATAATCAACATCAGTTCTGACACAGAGATTATAGATTAAATGCTTCTGATCTGGCATTTTGTGAGAAATTAAAGCCTGGAAACATATAATGTCAGTGATACAACAGGTAGCCCACATGCCTTTGGTGATGGAAGACCAGAAGGTTGTGAGTTCTATTCTCACGCCAAAGTGGTTGAATTGCTGACATTGCAGTGCAGTGTAAGAGGGGGGTGCTTCACTCTTGAGTGTGTTGTCCTTAGTATGAGATGATAAGCTGAGGTCTTGTTTACTTGAGTTGGTGGTAGCTTAGGTGGATATAAAAGATCCCGTGGCATCTATGGAAAGGAGTAGGGAAGCTCACCAATGTGCTGTCCATGAATACCAAGCATACCCCTGCATTCTGTAAACAAGAAACAATCCCAGAAACAGTGGGCCTGTCTGCTGCATCCGATAAATCCTTATGCAGTTTAGGAATGGCATAGAACATGAGGTCCCTAGGTTTACAAATATGGAGTCTTTTAACATCATCTGTGGAAAGAAAATCTAACCTCTCGCCTCATTCCAATAACTCCAAAATCTCACATTAAATTCAGAAGACTGGATTTTGGGTGAGCTTTACATAATCCTCCTCAACAAACAACAACTTGGTAACCATCTGATTGTACTGTGTACTCAACATCATCACTCAATTGCCACCCTTTTCCGCCTATCTAAACACAGACACACGTCATACTTTTTAGTTCATTGAGAGCTTATAGTATGCTATTTTTTAATATTTGTTGTATTTTATATTTATACATCAGTTATTTAAAGTTTTCTAGTATATGTTTGTCATGGGTTAAAGCATGGTGCACTTTAAGATAATTGATTTGGCTTGTTATGCGGGGTTCACCTGGTATAAATTGTTAGCTTGAGGTTATGTATACACTGAAGGTGAATGGCCGAGGTGCTAGATGTCTGACTCATAAAGTAAAGCTTTTCAAACTGCAGTTTCTTGGTCTTGTTTTTTGGGGTTTTTTTGCTGTTTATTTGTCTTGGGTATATTAAAGATAACTTGTCAAGAAATCGTCAACCCACTTTCAGAAACTTTAATTCCTTAATCTCTCACACAGACCAGTGGATCCCACAATCATGGAGTTGGTTGTGGTGAAAAGACAGTCTATAAAACAATCCAGTACAACAAAATCAGAGACAATTGTAACTTCCATGTTATTAGTAGTCAACATGTTTGCTGACCTTGTTCTATATGCAGTTAATGCACCTTACAAATCTAGGCTGGCTGAGACACCTTTGTGTGCAACTAGTGACGGGTTTCTCCATTGCTAGTAGAATGCTGGCTGGACCTCCACTTTCAATACTTCACCAACGTAAACTGTATCAGACTCAACTCTTCACAGACTGTTATCACACCAGACTAATTAATCACAAGATATATCTATATCGACATGCTGAAGAAGAAGTTGCATACAGCATGTCATACAACAGGCATGACATTCTTGCATTAGAAAATAATCTATTTTTTTTTAATTGTATTATCTTTCCCCATTCTTGATTCTCAAAAGCCCATCCCTTGCCCTACTGGTCCATTTGTTTCCCCACTGGCTTGCCAAAGGAGCATTATCGGCTGATGTAAGAGTCAGACCAAAGTGAACCAGCATCTATTGAAGGTTTCAATTTTGTGTGTGCTTTATGCCCTAACCTTTAGTTCTGCCCCATGTGGGGCCAGTACAGGTGCACGAGGAGTAGCACTGAGCTACCTGCTGCCAAGTGTTGTCACATGATCACTTGTCTGCCATCATACTGATGACACATCTTTAGGCATGGTGAAGGTGTACGGGTGCGAGGCACAGCGTGCATTTCTCTAGTTTGTTCTTCCAGGAGTTGTCATGCTCAAGAACACGCATCCACAATCATGCTGACTACATACACATGGGGTCATAATGGTGTGCATGCATGGGGGGTTAAGTAACATGATCCCTTTAATGTCTGAATGACCAATAAATACACTAAATGACCAGTAAATTAGACAAAGACACTATAGAGTTGGTTTTGCTTTCATGAGGTGAACAATCAAACTGAGAGATTTCTCTAAAAGAACTGTGAGACATGACCAGACCACCCTGAGGGAGCATGAAAAGGGACCTCCTTGGGGTGGCAGGAAGTCAGCCCAAGCTTAGGTGCAAAACAAATGGGGTAGGCATCAGTAAATTGGTACTGCAAGAGTGAAGCAGCTCAACCATCCACCTTTGAGTAGCTTTGAGTACCTTTAAGTACCTCTGAGTACCTTTAAGTACCCAACACAAGTACACTACAGTCTTCACAGCTTACTATTGCAGTAGTGACTCTTGAGAACATTCCCAGAGATAAAGAGAGTTGGGAGGATAGCCAGATGCTGGTCCATGTGAAATCAAGCCCAGTAGGGTGACTGATACAAATCCTGTCTGGAACCTGACATAGCCCCTAAACTGCAGTGCCTGGAAAAGGTGTGGACAGAGGTGCTGCCCCTAGTATGTTTTGGGCAGAACACCACTCCGTCCTCCCAGAGAAAGGCAGTGGTAGTGGCTCTAGTGAGATGTCCAATGACTGTGTTTGGTGTTCACTTCCTATGATGTAATAACAAAAGGAAATTCAGTTAGCAATCCATTCAGAGATGGTTTGTTCATAAGTTATCTCTTTTTCTTTTGCAAAGAACACAAATAGCTAGTCTGATTTCCTTCAAGATTTTGTTTTACCATGTAAAACCTCAACCGCGTATGCATATCTAAGGAGTGTGGCCACCTCTCACTTTTATTCTATGAGGAATGAAAAGAAACCAGAAAGACTTATTGCCTGACTTTAGGGAAAGCTCAGACACCACATTAGCCATAAAGGAAGGGTTAGTGAGGAAAGTGACCTTGTCTTTACAAAAAGACAGGGAAGCCCCCTTACACATTGTAACCATGTAAATCTCGTTTTGTATGAAATGCAACCTGCTGATCCCTTCTGGAGATACAGGGTAGGTGGAGAGAATTAAGGTGGGATTTTCTGGGAGAGGGACAGAGAGGCACTCAGCTGAGTCACAGCTACTGCCTGCTGAAGTCCTGGGACTGGGACCCTCCAGACCTTATTCGAAAGTTGATCTGCCACTTTAGAGGACATTTCACTTTCTTGCATTTACTATCTTTCCTTTACGTCTAACTGATTGGAAAGGACTAGGTTCTGCTAGGGTAGTTTCTTTCAAACCTGGGTGGGACAGCCTGCAGAAAGTGCTTGACTATTTGCATTGTCTTTATAATTTCTTTTGATTTCTTAAACACTTTCTGAGATGGGGGTCCAAAGAGGAAATCCTTGACAAGAGAGGAATAAAGGGATCTCCACCTTTAAAAGCAATTGCCACCTCAATCCCTCAAAAAAATTTGGCATAGCAGCTATATACATACCACCTGGTAACATCACCATACTGGAATCCATCATATCTTGGATCTCCCAAAACATCACCTACAAGACCATCCTTCTTGGTGATGTAAATATTGATTGGCAAAAGATGGATACCCCACCTCCCCCAACCACATAAACCTCCACGGCTCCATCAGGTCATTAATACCCCTACTTGTTACAACAATAATAATGCCAACAGCTCCACATTACACTGGATTCTCACATCTGATCCTACCTTATACCACATCCCCAGTACCCCACCAGACTCCCTAAGTGACCATCTCCCAACCAAAGTTCGCAGACACTCGCCCCATATACTCAGATCCCACATCTATAAAGAATGTCAAAACCTCTCCTCCTTTAATGCCAGAACCTTTAATGATAGGTTAGCTTCTATTAACTGGTCCCTCCTTATATACTTTCCCCTCAGCGATGCAGTTCTACATCTCAATGGCACATTTCTGGGTATCCTTGAACTCCTTAGCCCCTTTAAAGAAACTTAAGAGTCAAAAATACTCACTCCCCTTAGCTCTCTAAGGATACCCTCTCTTTAATGAAAAAAAAGGGACAAATATTGGAAGCAATGGCTTCAAACAAAATCCACAACTCTTCTCCAAAAGTATAAAGAACTCTGTAACCTTTGAAAAAAACTAATCAACAAGGACAAGAAAAGATACTATTACAATGCCCAATCTACCCTGAACTCTAACACAAAGAAATTCTGGCACTCCATGAACAAAATACTGTACCCAGGCAATCCTACAACCCCCAACCCCTTCCCAAATAATTCTCCCAAGGAAACTGCCTCCATTGAAGCTATTCAAAAACTCACCCAAATGTATCCATCTGACAACCCCTCTCTTCCCCCATAAAAAACAAACACCCCTTTCACTCGTAAACCTGTTCCTACCACCTATATTAAATCCATTCTTCTTAAACTTAAATCTTACTCTCCTTCTACTGATAACCTTCCACCCTACTTACTTAAACTCACAGCCCACTCCATAGCCTATCCTGTCTCAATCTTAATTAACTGATCAATTCAAGAATCCACTGTCCCAGATTCCTGGAAATCTTCATACACTATACCACTACACAAAGGAGGTAACTCCACAGATCATTCTAACTACAGACCCATTTCAATTCTCTGTCCACTCT
This sequence comes from Protopterus annectens, assembly GCF_019279795.1. Classification (NCBI taxonomy): domain Eukaryota; kingdom Metazoa; phylum Chordata; order Ceratodontiformes; family Protopteridae; genus Protopterus; species Protopterus annectens. Next base: position 1,358,562,689 of record NC_056747.1, read on the forward strand.
CCAAAATACTCGAAAAATGTATACATAACCAGCTTCTTAAATCAATGGTAATCTCCTAACTCCTACACAGCACAGCTTCAGGCCTAATCACAATAACCCTAATCCAAGACTCCCCTACTCTCTTTCACACATAGTGTTGCTGAAGCCATGGACAACAACCAACTAGTATCCTGTCTCTTTCTTGACCTATCCAAAGTTTTTGATACCGTCTCCCATTCTAAACTTATTTCCAAACTAACTGAACTCAACCTCTCCCCTCCTACTATTAGCTGCTTCACAAGCTCTCTCTCAAACAGAATCCACTCTGTTAGATGGCAATCTGCCTGTTCCCTCTTCCTACCTATCCAAACCGTTGTCCCTCAGGGCTCAATTCTTCCCCGTCTCGTATTTAACATCTTCCCTCATACAATACACTGACGACTCCACTGTCATCTCTATCTCTGATAACATCTCTAATCTCCATTCCATAACACAACATACTTTCTCATCTGTAGAAAAATGGTTAACTGAACACCAACTTTTACTTAACCCCAAAAAGACTAAGCTCCTTCTCTTCCTACCCAAATCCCTCTCTCAACATAATCCACTTTTACCATTCTCTCTACCTCAGTAAAACTCTCATCACAGCCGATCCCCACAACAAACTACTTGGAACTATAATTGATGACCATAAAATTCAACATCGATACACAACACTGTATCAAAAAAACAAACCAAAAACCTGGCCTCCTCTACAAAAATAAAAAATTCCTTGGTCCCAAATCCAGACCTTTTCTTGTTCAAGCCATTCTCCTCCATTCCCTTCTCTATGCCTCTCCAATCCTAACCCACCTCCAGTCATCACTCCTATCCAAACTCGAACAGACTTATAACAGTATACCCAGATTCGCCAGTAACATACCATACAAATCTCATCACTGCCATGCCCTGAACCAACTCCAGTGGCTTGAATTCCCCCGACTCACAGCTCACTCATTCCCTGCTAAATAAACCGTTAGCCTGCTTGTCGCTCTCATCATTAGTACCTCACTCCTACTTCTCTCACAGCTACGGCTCACTCATTCCCTGCTAAATAAACCATTAGCCTGCCTGTCGCTCTCATCATTAGTACCTCACTCCTACTTCTCTCACAGCTATAGCTCACTCATTCCCTGCTAAATAAACCGTTAGCCTGCCTGTCGCTCTCATCATTAGTACCTCACTCCTACTTCTCTCACAGCTATAGCTCACTCATTCCCTGCTAAATAAACCATTAGCCTGCCTGTCTCTCTCATCATTAGTACCTCACTCCTACTTCTCTCACAGCTGTAGCTCACTCATTCCCTGCTACATAAACCGTTAGCCTGCCTGTCGCTCTCATCATTAGTACCTCACTCCTACTTCTCTCACAGCTATAGCTCACTCATTCCCTGCTAAATAAACCGTTAGCCTGCCTGTGGCTCTCATCATTAGTACCTCACTCCTACTTCTCTCACAGCTATAGCTCACTCATTCCCTGCTAAATAAACCGTTAGCCTGCCTGTCGCTCTCATCATTAGTACCTCACTCCTACTTCTCTCACAGCTATAGCTCACTCATTCCCTGCTACATAAACAGTTAGCCTGCCTGTAGCTCTCATCATTAGTACCTCACTCCTACTTCTCTCAGAGCTACAGCTCACTCATTCCCTGCTAACTAAACCGTTAGCCTGCCTGTCGCTCTCATCATTTGTACCTCACTCCTACTTCTCTCACAGCTACAGCTCACTCATTCCCTGCTAAATAAACCATTAGCCTGCCTGTCGCTCTCATCATTAGTACCTCACTCCTACTTGTCTCACAGATGTAGCTCACTCATTCCCTTCTAAATAAACCGTTAGCCTGCCTGTCGTTCTCATCATTAGTAATTCACTCCTACTTCTCTCACAGCTACAGCTCACTCATTCCCTGCTAAATAAACCGTTAGCCTGCCTGTCGCTCTCATCATTAGTACCTCATTTCCTACTTCTCTCACAGCTGTAGCTCACTCATTCCCTGCTAAATAAACCATTAGCCTGCCTGTTGCTCTCATCATTAGTACCTCACTCCTACAACTCTCACAGCTGTAGCTCACTCATTCCCTGCTAAATAAACCATTTGCCTGCCTGTCGCTCTCATCATTAGTACCTCACTCCTACTTCTCTCACAGCTACAGCTCCATCATTCCCTGTGAAATAAACCATTAGCCTGCCTGTCTCTCTCATCATTAGTACCTCACTCCTACTTCTCCCACAGCTGTAGCTCACTCATTCCCTGCTACATAAACCGTTAGCCTGCCTGTCGCTCTCATCATTAGTACCTCACTCCTACTTCTCTCAGAGGTACAGCTCACTCATTCCCTGCTAAATAAACCATTAGCCTGCCTGTCGCTCTCATCATTAGTACCTCACTCCTACTTCTCTCACAGCTACAGCTCACTCATTCCTTGCTAAATAAACCATTAGCCTGCCTGTCGCTTTCATCATTAGTACCTCACTTCTACTTCTCTCACAGCTACAGCTCACTCATTCCCTGATAAATAAACCATTAGCCTGCCTGTCGCTCTCATCATTAGTACCTCACTCCTACTTTTCTCACAGCTATAGCTTACTCATTCCCTGCTAAATAAACCTTTAGCATGCCTGTCGCTCTCATCATTAGTACCTCACTCCTACTTCTCTCACAGCTATAGCTCACTCATTCCCTGCTAAATAAACCATTAGCCTGCCTGTCGGTCTCATCATTAGTACCTCACTCCTACTTCTCTCACAGCTATAGCTCACTCATTCCCTGCTAAATAAACCATTAGCCTACCTGTCGCTCTCATCATTAGTACCTCACTCCTAATTCTCTCACAGCTGTAGCTCACTCACTCCCTGCTAAATAAACCGTTAGCCTGCCTGTCCTTCTCGTCATTAATACCTCACTCCTACTTCTCTCACAGCTGTAGCTCACTCATTCCTTGCGAAATAAACAGTTAGCCTGCCTGTCTCTCTCATCATTAGTACCTCACTCCTACTTCTCTCACAGCTGTAGCTCACTCATTCCCTGCTAAATAAACCATTAGCCTGCGTGTCGCTCTTGTCATTAGTACCTCACTCCTACTTCTCTCACAGCTGTAGCTCACTCATTCCCTGCTAAATAAACCATTAGCCTGCCTGTCGCTCTTATCATTAGTACCTCACTCCTACTTCTCTCACAGCTGTAGCTCACTCATTCCCTGCTAAATAAACCGTTAGCCTGCCTGTTGCTCTCATCATTAGTACCTCACTCCTACTTCTCTCACAGCTGTAGCTCACTCATTCCCTGTTAAATAAACCGTTAGCATGCCTGTCGTTCTCATCCTTAGTACCTCAGTCCTACTTCTCTCACAGCTATAGCTCACTCATTCCCTGCTAAATAAACCGTTAGCTTGCCTGTCGCTCTCATCATTAGTACCTCACTCCTACTTCTCTCACAGCTGTAGCTCACTCATTCCCTGCTAAATAAACCATTAGCCTGCCTGTTGCTCTCATCATTAGTACCTCACTCCTACTTCTCTCAGCTATAGCTCACTCATTCCCTGCTAAATAAACCGTTAGCCTGCCTGTCGCTCTCATCATTAGTGCCTCACTCCTACTTCTCTCACAGCTATAGCTCACTCATTCTCTGCTAAATAAACCATTAGCCTGCCTGTCGCTCTCATCATTAGTACCTCACTCCTACTTCTCTCACAGCTGTAGCTCACTAATTCCCTACTAAATAAACCATTAGCCTGCCTGTCGCTCTCATCATTAGTATCTCACTTCTACTTCTCTCACAGCTACAGATCACTCATTCCCTGCTAAATAAACCGTTAGCCTGCCTGTCGCTCTATCATTAGTACCTCACTCCTACTTCTCTCACAGCTGTAGCTCACTCATTCCCTTTTAAATAAACCGTTAGCCTGCCTGTCGCTCTCATCATTAGTACCTCACTCCTACTTATCTCACAGCTGTAGCTTACTCATTCCCTGCTAAATAAACTGTTAGCCTGCCTGTTGCTCTCATCATTAGTACCTCACTCCTACTTCTCTCACAGCTATAGCTCACTCATTCCCTGCTAAACCATTAGCCTGCCTGTCGGTCTCATCATTAGTACCTCACTCCTAATTCTCTCACAGCTGTAGCTCACTCAATCCCTGCTACATAAACCGTTAGCCTGCCTGTCGCTCTTGTCATTAGTACCTCACTCCTACTTCTATCACAGCTGTAGCTCACTCATTCCCTGCTAAATAAACCATTAGCCTGCCTGTTGCTCTCATCATTAGTACCTCACTCCTACTTCTCTCACAGCTGTAGCTCACTCATTCCCTGTTAAATAAACCGTTAGCATGCCTGTCGCTCTCATCATTAGTACCTCACTCCTACTTCTTTCACAGCTGTAGCTCACTCATTCCCTGCTAAATAAACTGTTAGCCTGCCTGTCACTCTCATCATTAGTACCTCACTCCTACTTCTCCCACAGCTACAGCTCACTCATTCCCTGCTAAATAAACCTTTAGCATGCCTGTCGCTCTCATCATTAGTACCTCACTCCTACTTCTCTCACAGCTACAGCTCACTCATTCCCTGCTAAATAAACCATAAGCCTGCCTGTTGCTCTCATCATTAGTACCTCACTCCCGCAGTTAGGACAGCTGTTTAATCTTAGCCTCACCTCAGGATACGTACCCAAGGAGTGGCGCACGGCGAGTGTGGTCCCACTTTACAAGGGCGGTGCCTCCACCGACCCTGGAAATTACCGTCCCATTAGCTTGACAAGCCTTATCTGCAAAGCCATGGAGAGGATCATAATGGAACTCATAAATAAAGACATAGGGAACTTGCAGACTTTGGATCCAACCCAGTTTGGCTTTGTCAAAGGCAGATCATGCCTTTTAAACTTGGTTGACTTTTTCGAGACAGTCACCAAGGCCATTGATGAGGGAAAGGCAGTCCATACAGCCTACCTCGACCTGGAAAAGGCCTTCGACACAATACCCCACTCGGGTATCATCGAAAAACTCATCAGCTTGAATGTAAACCCATACATCACAAGATGGGTTGCAAACTGGCTAAGTGACAGAACCCACAGGGCCAGAGTTGCTGGAGCCATGTCAGACTCAAAGCCTGTCACAAGTGGTGTCCCACAGCACTCAGTCCTGGGTCCACTCTTGTTCGGCATCTACTTTTCTGAAGTACAAGCAAACACAGGAGGGTTATGGCTGACAAAGTTTGCAGATGACTGCAAACTGGGCCATAGTCGAAAACACATCTGACACAGATATCCTTCAGAAGGGCCTCACAGAAACGGATAACTGGTGCCAGAGCCATGGCCTAAAGTTAAACGCCAAGAAATGCATAGTCATACCCTCGGGGAAAAACAAGGTTACCCCTAGCTACCATATAGGTGGCAATCCACTGAGCACAGAAGAAGTCATCAGGGATCTGGGGACCCAGGTTGACAGTAGCCTTTTGTTTGACACTCATGTTGCTAAAGTAGTTAGGAAAACCTTCTACATTGCCCACCTGATCATGAAGGGATTCACATCTAGATCAAGGGAGGTCATCGTCCCCCTGTACTCATCACTCATTAGACCTATGATTGAGTACAATGCCCCATTCCGAATGTATCTGACCCGACACCTGCAGCAGCTGGAAAGGCCCCAAAAGTTCCTCACCAAAAGGATAAAGGGTCTCAAAAATATGCCTTATGCTGCCCGACTGAAAGAACTCCAGCTCTATTCAGTCTCATACCGCTTGCTCAGAGGTGACCTGTGCCTGACATATAAGGCCATGTCAAACCCAGATTTGATGAATATGCTTCACCTCAAAAAATCTAGATCCCTCAGAACCACAAGGGCGGGAGACTTAAACCTTGACAGGGTTATTAATAGAACGTGCTGGAGGGACAGATTCATCACCCAGAGACTCCCTATGCTGTGGAACAAAATCCCAGTACATGTGAGGCAGAGCACCTCGCTGGCCTTGTTCAAGAGGAATCTTGACCAATGGATGGGAGATCGCAGATATACCCCAGGGATTACTTCAGTGTCACTGCTTCACAGAGGCACAGCAAAATAATAGGCATAGTTTTATTCAAACTAAAGGGGTGGCGAAAGCCACATAATTATGGGCTAGGCTTATAAATGCCCTTGGGCAGATAGCCTAGTATGAACCTATGAACCTATGAACCTATGAACTTCTCTCACAGCTACAGCTCACTCATTCCCTTCTAACTAAACCATTAGCCTGCCTGTCTCTCTCATCATTAGTACCTCACTCCTACTTCTCTCACAGCTACAACTCACTCATTCCCTGCTAAATAAACCATTAGCCTGCCTGTCGCTCTCATCATTAGTACCTCACTCCTACGTCTCTCACAGCTGTAGCTCACTCATTCCCTGCTAAATAAACCGTTAGCCTGCCTGTCGCTCTCATCATTTGTACCTCACTCCTACGTCTCTCACAGCTGTAGCTCACTCATTCCCTGCTAAATAAACCGTTAGCCTGCCTGTCGCTCTCATCATTAGTACCTCACTCCTACAACTCTCACAGCTGTAGCTCACTCATTCCCTGCTAAATAAACCGTTACCTGCCTGTTGCTCAAATCATTAGTACCTCACTCCTCTCACAGCTGTAGCTCACTCATTCCCTGCTAAATAAACCATTAGCCTGCCTGCCGCTCTCATTAGTACCTCACTCCTACTTCTCTCACAGCTGTAGCTCACTCATTCCCTGCTAAATAAACCGTTACCTGCCTGATGCTCAAATCATTAGTACCTCACTCCTCTCACAGCTGTAGCTTACTCATTCCCTGCTAAATAAACCATTAGCCTGCCTGTTGCTCTCATCATTAGTACCTCACTCCTCTCACAGCTGTAGCTCACTCATTCCCTGCTAAATAAACCATTAGCCTGCCTGTCGCTCTCATCATTAGCACCTCACTATACACCAGTTCGCCCACTCCGTAGCTCAGAGCATAACCTACTAGACATCTACAAACATAGCAAACATACTGGCAATCTCCTGTATAAACACAGTCTCCCACACCTGGAATAGGGTACCCCTTTATCAACGCAACATCACAAGTTGCACTTGTTTCAAATCTGAAGTTAAAAGACACCTCCTAAACTCCAAAACTTGCCCTTGCCATAATCCTCCTTCAGCTCAAACACCCCTTCCTGCCACAACTTCTACCAAATCTATGGCTTTCAACCTGTCAAAATCTTAAACTATTCACACTTCAATTTAACAATAAAGAATTATTTTTGAGTAAAACAAGTCAGTTAAAGTAGCTGTTAAACCCTACTATGCATGCAATTTGATTTCATCTGCCACCTCTAATGTAATAACCAACAGTGAACCAAGAATTTTAGCTCAAAAATTGATATTGTTACTCTGAATGTACCAGATTTCATGACTGTACATGATACTTGAACTAAGCTGTTAAACTGCATTTCTGCATATACTTGGTTCCATCTGTACCTTTTACTGTGTACTACAATCTGCTAATATTATTGTGTCACATTTTTATTATTTTTTTTTCTCTCTTCTCCATCTTTCTGAACAATGTTTCATTCTTATACATTTAATGTACTGTAATCTTTATATAAAAGTTTTGTTATTTCTGGGGCTTTTCTCCATGGTTCTCCACTGAAAACGGGCCAATGGCTCAGCTGGACTAACCCGGTTAACAAATGGCAAATAAATATAAATAATAAAATAAAATGCTTATAAACGGACTTTTTCCTCAGCCAGGCGTGCCTCTTAATAACAGACCCTGTGGCAGTTAACATATTTGATGCATCCAAAGCACTGTGGCCACATTTTAAGGAATGATTAGCAAACTGGGAGAAAAGAAACTGCACTGATCTAGCATTTCCTTCTGAATAGCCTTGTTTTCAGTCCCCTCAACTTCCTGTTTTATCTGATCCAGGAGGGATTCCTAATTCTGGATCCATCTGATTTCTAGTGCTCATTTGTCTTATGTGACTGTGATACTCGAGCACTCTGTAAAAGTCGTCAGTCTTCTAGGGGATATGGTGCTGGGAATCTAGCTGCAAGTTTGTATCAAAAACCACACCATCCAGCATCTCAAGTGCTGGAGGAGTAGCAAGAGGTTCAGGTTCTGGCAATCCAAAGCTGTCGGAACCCTTTCGTAGACAGAATATTCCTCAGCCTCTCAGTGAAAGGACTCCATCTTGTGAAGGGTGTCCCCAAATAAAACATCCTCAGGTGGTGAGGCAGAGGTCATTGTGTCTTCAGACTCAGAGTTGGCAAAGGACATGGAGAAAGCTGGTATATCAATTAAGGTGCTTAGCTCACAGACACGCTACAGGGTTTGATTTTCACCTCTGAATGGAAACTGCCAGGCTTAAAATGACACACAAGGGCAGCTAAGCTAGTACCTACCTAGGAACTAAATTATTACATGCCAACTCTTTTTCCTCAGAGTCTAAGGAATCAGAGGTTTCCTGGGGGGGAAATGCCCCTCTTTCTTTTACCAGGAGAGATTCCTGGTGCAGCACTATTTTAGGGTACTGCTGTCTGAATCTCATGAACTCCATGAGATCCTCAGCCAGCCTGACCAATTCCTATGGTTAGGTCCAGGAGGAATACGTTTTAGGCCCATGCATCTAAGGCTGGAACAAACCTACTTAACATCAGTATTAGAAGTCTATACAATAAGCTTCATGACCTACATGCCTGGATAGCACAACATTCACCCAACATTCTAGCCACTATTGAAACTTGGCTGAAACCTGACATCAGAAAGGAGTTAATCCTTCCTACATGTTGTAACACCTACAGAGCTGACAGTATTGACAAAATGCAAGAGGTGTGGCCATAAATCCCAACAAAAACAAACTTTCTCCCTACAACTCCACAAATCTCATGCTCATTAAAGCAGAACTTCTCATATCCATTCTCAGACTAACTCTCACAAAACAGCACTGCACTATATATTCCCCCAGGAAACAACCTTAACATAGCAGGGGACATCCTATTCTGGATTTCTGTAAATATAGACAATGTTTGTTTGTGTCTTTCGGCTTTTCCCGCTTAGGGGTCGCCACAGCAAAACTCCGGTCCGCTAATGATTGGCAGTAGATTTTTACGTGCTGGCTTGCAGGGGCCTAATGCAGAACCTTCAATGAAGGAATGCCCATTCACGCATGTCGCCACACAGAAGATGCTCTGAGAATCGAACGGGTAAAGTCTAACTGTGAGGCGACAACGCTACCGCAGCACCACCACCGCAGTAGAACCATTATATTCAGGGGCCTGAATACCAACTGGGACTCAGCCTATGACTCCCTCCTCTTCTATCAGAAGCCTCTATGGTTTCCAGCAACTCAATGAATCACCAACCAGAATAAACAAATCCAGTACTAGAGCATCAATCTGGACTGGATATTGGCAATAAAGCCCAGTAAGTTTTCAGACTCAAGCACATTCTGTGATACCCTGAGTGACCAACTTCCCAACTTTGCCAAAAGGCTACCTAACTATTAACCACATAAGAAAACTACCTAACTTAAAATAAACTATCTAACTTAAACAGAGAGCCCTTTTGGTCCATCCTGAAACAAATCAAATGGAACATTTTAAAATCTTTAATACTAAATGATGCTATTCTAGAATTCAGTTCTGAATGACCAACCTGCACTGCAACACAGAAAGGTTAAAAATAACCCTAGCACCCTGTCTTTCTGCAAACACCAGACCAATGAAGATTAAAAAAAGACAAAGCTTCGAAAGCCTGGCTACAGCATAAGCTTCAGCAAACTGATAAACAATTCAGGCAACTGTGAAACTTTGCAAAAATAGAAAATAAAAGTTGATAAAAAATGACTAAACTACCCTTCAAACAGCAGGGAAAAGCAACCACAACTACTACTGTCCTTCATTAACAACCTTCTTCTTAAACCCATCAAACCCATCACCAGGTGAATCTCCCACCAATATCGCCAACCAATTTAACATCACCTCACAAATATGGTTACTTCCCTAATAAATGACAATCACAACAAGGCTTTACTTCCCAATCAGCAAACTAACACACCTACTGAAACCTTTTTCAAACTTTTTCCCGTTTCCATCATCAGGAAATATTTTCAAAAACATCAAACCCACAACCATAGCTGTAGAAAGTGCCTCCCAAATGAATACTTAAAACTTTCTTACAAAGTCCTAACATATCCTGCTAAGATATTAATTAACAGACCCATCCAGGAAATCTATTTTCCTCTTCTCAGGTTAAAAGAAGATCCTATACACTGCATTTGCCCAACGGAGGAAACTCAACAAACTACTCGAAAAGTATAGACCTTTGGCCATTCTCTAACATTTCTCAAAAATTCTAGAACAAATATATACATACTGACCTACTACAATGTCCTGCTTGATAATCTCCTCTCACCAACTCACCGTGGCTTCCACACAAACCACAGTTCCACTGCTAAGCTATTTTAACACTATTAACCATAACTATAGTAAAGGAAACTTTGACTTGGCCCTATTTCTAGACCTGTCAAAAGTCTTAAACACGATATCTCATCAAAATTTACTCAGTAAAATTTATACTTTTGGTCTTACACAAACATCATTCAAATGGTTCCATGGTTATCTATCTATCTGAGAGCCCCAAGCAGTCAAATGGTACTATAATACTTGTCTTTCCATCCCGTCTCTGTTGGAGTCAATTAAGGATCAACACAAGGTCCTCTATTATTTAGTATTTTCATAAATGGTCTGCCATCAGCTGCTAAACACACCATCCTAATGCACTCTGATGTGTTCAGCCTCCAAGCTATTTATGTACAATAACATACCCAAGAATCTCTCTCCTTCACTGAAATATGGATTAACAGCTCACAATAAAAAGTAAACCAAAAAAAGATGAAACTACTACTTACCACAAAGACACACAGTCTGAATAAAACATAAATTTCAATCTCCTTATCAAACAATAATCCAAACTGCTTCTTGTCCTAATAGATTGTACTCTAAAGTTTGACCAACACATCCAGCAGTCAGTAAAAAAGTCAAAAACTTAGGCTTAATGCACAGAAAACACTACCTAACTGACTCCACCAAGAAGACCATGGCCACAGCATATTCATTACTCACCATTCTATATGCCTCCATAATCCTTATTAAGCTGCACAACACATTAATAACAAACTTTGAGGCAACTTACAATACAACAGCTAAGGTCATTACCATTTAGACACACAAATCACATTATTATACATGTCTGGCTTGAACTAAAAACTACCCCACTCACTCTCAGTTAGCAACAGCTCAAATGCACAGCCCTGCAATGTATCCTGCATATCTGTTCCCTACAATGAAGTCTTTGTTTCTATAACAAACCACTTCTTACCAAAAGCAAATCCCTAGATTCAGCAGGAGATGCTTTAGATTCAAATTACACTGCCAAAATATGAAATTCTCTCCCTTTTACGCTGACAGACACCTACTGTGCTCTTGGACGTTTTCTTGCTCCTCTCGTAGATGATTAGAACTACAGTATTTAATAAGCTACCACTATTAACCCCTCATGTTAATAAGACACCAACATAATCCCTATCCATCTTAATAATCCTCCAACATCACCACCACCTTAATAACACTCCAACATCACAACCTAGCCACCTTACTAACCCTCCAACATCACCACCTGTCTATCTTAATAACCCTCCAACATCACCCCTATCCACTTAAATAACCCTCCAACATCACAACCTATCCACCTTACTAACCCTCCAACATCACCACCAACTTGACAACACTCCAATATCACAACCTATCCACCTTAACAACCCTCCAACATCACCACCTATCCACCCTAATAACCCTCCAACATCACCACCACCTTAACAACCCTCCATCACCACCACTTTGATAACACTCCAACATCACTACCTATCCACCATAACAACCCTCCAACATCACCACCACCTGTCTACCTTAATAACTCTCCATCACCACCTAGCCACCTTAATACCTCTCTAACATCATCCCTACCCACCTTAATAACTCCCCAACATCATCACGTATCCACCTTAATAACCCTCCAACATCACCCCTATCCACCTTAATAACCCTCCAACATCATCACCACCTTAATAAACCTCCATCACCACCACCTTAATAACCATCCAACATCACCACCTATCCACCTTAATAGCCCTCCAACATCATCACCACCTTAATAAACCTCCATCACCACCACCTTAATAACCATCCAACATCACCACCTATCCACCTTAATAGCCCTCCAACATCATCACCACCTTAATAAACCTCCATCACCACCACCTTAATAACCATCCAACATCACCACCTATCCACCTTAATAGCCCTCCAACATCACCACCTTAATAACCCTACAACACCATCACTTTAGCAACACTCCAACAGCACCACCTATCCACCTTAATAGCCCTCCAACATCATCACCACCTTAATAACCCTCCAACATCACCACCTATCCACCATAACAACCCCCCAACATCACCACCACCTGTCTACCTTAATAACTCTCCATCACAACCTAGCCACCTTAATACCTCTCCAACATTACCACCTATCCACCACCTTAGTAACCCTCCAACATCACCCCATCCACCTTAATAACCCTACAACATCACCACTACCTTAATAACCGTCCAACATCACCACCATCTTAATAACACTCCAACATCACAACCTATCCACCTTAATAACCCTCCAACATCACCTATCCATCTTAATAAACCTCCATCACCATCACCTTAATAACCCTCCAAAACTACCACCACGTTAATAACCCTCCAACATCACGACCACCTTAATAACACTCCAACATCACAACCTATCCACCTTAATAACCCTCCAACATCACCTATCCATCTTAATAAACCTCCATCACCATCACCTTAATAACCCTCCAAAACTACCACCACGTTAATAACCCTCCAACATCACGACCACCTTAATAACACTCCAACATCACAACCTATCCACCTTAAGAACCCTCCAACTTCACCACCACCTTAATAACACTCCAGCATCAGTACATATACACCTTAACAACCCTCCAACATCACCACCTGTCTACCTTAATAACTCTTCAACATTACCTCCTAGCCACCTTAATACCTCTCTAACATCACCCCTACCCACCTTAATAACTCTCTAACATCACAACTTATCCACCATAACAACCATCCAACATCACCATCTGTCTACCTTAATAACTCTCCAGCATCACCACCTATCCACCTTAATAACCCTCCAACATCACCACCTATCCACCTTAATAACCCTCCAACATCACTACCTATCCACCATAACAACCCTCCAACATCACCATCTGTCTACCTTAATAACTCTCCATCACAACCTAGCCACCTTAATAACTCTCCAACATTACCACCTATCCACCACCTTAGTAACCCTCCAACATCACCCCATCCACCTTAATAACCCTACAACATCACCACTACCTTAATAACCGTCCAACATCACCACCATCTTAATAACACTCCAACATCACAACCTATCCACCTTAATAACCCTCCAACATCACCTATCCATCTTAATAAACCTCCATCACCATCACCTTAATAACCCTTCAAAACTACCACCATGTTAATAACCCTCCAACATCACGACCACCTTAATAACACTCCAACATCACAACCTATCCACCTTAAGAACCCTCCAACTTCACCACCACCTTAATAACACTCCAGCATCAGTACATATACACCTTAACAACCCTCCAACATCACCACCTGTCTACCTTAATAACTCTCCAACATTACCTCCTAGCCACCTTAATACCTCTCTAACATCACCCCTACCCACCTTAATAACTCTCTAACATCACAACTTATCCACATAACAACCATCCAACATCACCATCTGTCTACCTTAATAACTCTCCAGCATCACCACCTATCCACCTTAATAACCCTCCAACATCACCACCTATCCACCTTAATAACCCTCCAACATCACTACCTATCCACCATAACAACCCCCCAACATCACCACCACCTGTCTACCTTAATAACTCTCCATCACAACCTAGCCACCTTAATACCTCTCCAACATTACCACCTATCCACCACCTTAGTAACCCTCCAACATCACCCCATCCACCTTAATAACCCTACAACATCACCACTACCTTAATAACCGTCCAACATCACCACCATCTTAATAACACTCCAACATCACAACCTATCCACCTTAATAACCCTCCAACATCACCTATCCATCTTAATAAACCTCCATCACCATCACCTTAATAACCCTCCAAAACTACCACCACGTTAATAACCCTCCAACATCACGACCACCTTAATAACACTCCAACATCACAACCTATCCACCTTAATAACCCTCCAACATCACCTATCCATCTTAATAAACCTCCATCACCATCACCTTAATAACCCTCCAAAACTACCACCACGTTAATAACCCTCCAACATCACGACCACCTTAATAACACTCCAACATCACAACCTATCCACCTTAAGAACCCTCCAACTTCACCACCACCTTAATAACACTCCAGCATCAGTACATATACACCTTAACAACCCTCCAACATCACCACCTGTCTACCTTAATAACTCTCCAACATTACCTCCTAGCCACCTTAATACCTCTCTAACATCACCCCTACCCACCTTAATAACTCTCTAACATCACAACTTATCCACCATAACAACCATCCAACATCACCATCTGTCTACCTTAATAACTCTCCAGCATCACCACCTATCCACCTTAATAACCCTCCAACATCACCACCTATCCACCTTAATAACCCTCCAACATCACTACCTATCCACCATAACAACCCTCCAACATCACCATCTGTCTACCTTAATAACTCTCCATCACAACCTAGCCACCTTAATAACTCTCCAACATTACCACCTATCCACCACCTTAGTAACCCTCCAACATCACCCCATCCACCTTAATAACCCTACAACATCACCACTACCTTAATAACCGTCCAACATCACCACCATCTTAATAACACTCCAACATCACAACCTATCCACCTTAATAACCCTCCAACATCACCTATCCATCTTAATAAACCTCCATCACCATCACCTTAATAACCCTCCAAAACTACCACCACGTTAATAACCCTCCAACATCGCGACCACCTTAATAACACTCCAACATCACAACCTATCCACCTTAAGAACCCTCCAACTTCACCACCACCTTAATAACACTCCAGCATCAGTACATATACACCTTAACAACCCTCCAACATCACCACCTGTCTACCTTAATAACTCTCCAACATTACCTCCTAGCCACCTTAATACCTCTCTAACATCACCCCTACCCACCTTAATAACTCTCTAACATCACAACTTATCCACCATAACAACCATCCAACATCACCATCTGTCTACCTTAATAACTCTCCAGCATCACCACCTATCCACCTTAATAACCTCCAACATCACCACCTATCCACCTTAATAACCCTCCAACATCACTACCTATCCACCATAACAACCCTCCAACATCACCATCTGTCTACCTTAATAACTCTCCATCACAACCTAGCCACCTTAATAACTCTCCAACATTACCACCTATCCACCACCTTAGTAACCCTCCAACATCACCCCATCCACCTTAATAACCCTACAACATCACCACTACCTTAATAACCGTCCAACATCACCACCATCTTAATAACACTCCAACATCACAACCTATCCACCTTAATAACCCTCCAACATCACCTATCCATCTTAATAAACCTCCATCACCATCACCTTAATAACCCTCCAAAACTACCACCACGTTAATAACCCTCCAACATCACGACCACCTTAATAACACTCCAACATCACAACCTATCCACCTTAAGAACCCTCCAACTTCACCACCACCCTAATAACACTCCAGCATCAGTACATATACACCTTAACAACCCTCCAACATCACCACCTGTCTACCTTAATAACTCTCCAACATTACCTCCTAGCCACCTTAATACCTCTCTAACATCACCCCTACCCACCTTAATAACTCTCTAACATCACAACTTATCCACCATAACAACCATCCAACATCACCATCTGTCTACCTTAATAACTCTCCAGCATCACCACCTATCCACCTTAATAACCCTCCAACATCACCACCTATCCACCTTAATAACCTTCCAACATCACCCCTATCCACCTTAGTAAACCTCCAACATCACTACCTATCCACCTTAATAACCCTCCATCACCCCTACCCACCTTAATAACTCTCCAACATTACCTCCTAGCCACCCTAATACCTCTCTAACATCATCCCTACCCACCTTAATAACTCTCCAACATCACCACTTATCCACCTTAATAACCCTCCAACATCATCACCACCTTAATAACCCTCCATCACCACCACCTTAATAACCCTCCATCACCACCACCTTAATAACCCTCCAACATCACCCCTATCCACCTTAATAACCCTCCAACATCATCACCACCTTAATAACCCCCCATCACCACCACCTTAATAACCATCCAACATCACCACCTATCCACCTTAATAGCCCTCCAACATCATCACCACCTTAATAACCCTCCATCACCACCACCTTAATAACCCTCCATCACCACCACCTTAATAACCCTCCAACATCACCACCTATCCACCTTAATAGCCCTCCAACATCATCACCACCTTAATAACCCTCCATCACCACCTTAATAACCCTCCATCACCACCACCTTAATAACCCTCCAACATCACCCCTATCCACCTTAATAACCCTCCAACATCATCACCACCTTAATAACCCTCCATCACCACCACCTTAATAACTCTCCATCACCACCACCTTAATAACCCTCCAACATCACCCCTATCCACCTTAATAACCCTCCAACATCATCACCACCTTAATAACCCTCCATCACCACCACCTTAATAACCCTCCATCACCACCACCTTAATAACCCTCCAACATCACCCCTATCCACCTTAATAACCCTCCAACATTATCACCACCTTAATAACCCTCCATCACCACCACCTTAATAACCCTCCATCACCACCACCTTAATAACCCTCCAACATCACCCCTATCCATCTTAATAACCCTCCAACATCATCACCACCTTAATAACCCTCCATCACCACCACCTTAATAACCCTCCAACATCACCCCTATCCACCTTAATAACCCTCCAACATCATCACCACCTTAATAACCCTCCATCACCACCACCTTAATAACCCTCCATCACCACCACCTTAATAACCCTCCAACATCACCCCTATCCACCTTAATAACCCTCCAACATCATCACCACCTTAATAACCCTCCATCACCACCACCTTAATAACCCTCCATCACCACCACCTTAATAACCCTCCAACATCACCACCTATCCACCTTAATAGCCCTCCAACATCACCAGCACCTTAATAATCCTCCATCACCACCACCTTAATAACACTCCAACATCACAACATATCCATCTTAATAACCCTCCAACACCACCACCTATCCACCTTAATAACCCTCCAACATCATTCCTATCCACCTTAATAACCCTCCAACATCACCACCACCTTAATAACCCTCCATCACAACCTATCCACCTTAATAATCATCCAACATCACCACCTATCCACCTTAGTAACCCTCCTACATCACCAACACCTTAATAACACTCCAACATCACAACCTGTCCAACTTAATAACCCTCAAACATCACCACCTATCCACCTAAATAACCCTCCAACATCACCCAATCCACATTAATAACCCTGCAACATCACCATCACCTTAATAATCCTGTAACATCACCATCACTTTAATAACCCTGCAACATCACCACCACCTTAATAACCCTCCATCACCCCTATCCACCTTAATAACCCTCCAACATCATCACCTACCACCTTAATAACCCTCCAACATCACCAATTAGCCACCTTAATAACCCTCCAACATCACCCCTATCCACCTTAATAACCCTGCAACATCACCACCACCTTAATAACCCTCCAACACCACCACCTATCCATCTTAATAACCCTCCAACATCACCACCACCTTAATACTCCTCCAACATCACCACTACCTTAATAACCCTCCAACATCACAACCTATCCAACTTAATAACCCTCCAACATCACCACCTATCCACCTTAATAACCCTCCAGCATCATCCCTATCCACCTTAATAACCCTCCAACATCACCACCAACTTAATAACCCTCCAACATCACAACCTATCCACCTTAATAAGCATTCAACATCACCACCTATCCACCTTAATAACCCTCCTACATCACCCATATCCACCTTAATAACCCTCCGACATCACCACCACCTTAATAACACTCCAACATCACAACCTATCCACCTTAATAACCCTCCAACATCATCACCTATCCACCTTAATAACCCTCCAACATCACCACCTATCAACATTAATAACTCCTAACATCACCACATAGCACTTAATAACCCTGTCACATCACCATGTAGCCACCATAATAATGCTCCAACATCATGCCCTACACACTTTAATAACCCTCCATCACACCTATCCACCTTAATAACCCCCCAACATCACCAACTATCCACCTTAATAACCCCCCAACATCACCACCTATCCACCTTAATAACCCCTGACATCATCAGCTATCTGCCTTAATAACCCTCCAACATCACCCCTATACATCCTAATAACCCTCCAACATCATCCCCTATCCACCTTAATAACCCTCCTACATCACCCCTATCCACCTTAATAACCCTCCAACATCACCACCTATCAACCGTAATAACCCCTGACATCATCAGCTATCTGCCTTAATAACCCTCCAACATCACCCCTATACATCCTAATAACCCTCCAACATCATCCCCTATCCACCTTAATAACCCTCCTACATCACCCCTATCCACCTTAATAACCCTCCTACATCACCACCCCCTTAACCCTCTAACATCATCATCCATCGCCCTGCACATAAGCAGTCTCCCAACAACTGTCTGAATTTAACTCCCTCACATACTTTCAAAGATTCATCTACTTTATAAAAATATTTCTCTACATTCACTGAGCTCAACACCAGTAAATACTCTATGACAGGTCAAACAAAACTCCTCTATTTATTCTAAAATAGGTGTAACGAAACTCTCCATAACTCTGTGAAGATTCGCCATCTCCATAACCCTATGATGACCCACTCTCACTACTTCTTGCTCTCTTTTGTCCAGCTACAATATTGCTTTACTTTACTTACTACTTTAGGTTGGCATAACCTCTAAAGAATCCTAGGACAACCACACAAATGGTCACTTTTACTCCTTGCTAGTTTACTGGACATAAATGACTATTTTTCTTTCCTCACCTGCTGCAACACTGCTACGACTCTAGAAAATCAATTTTGACTACCCTTACTGCTGTAATAATTCTATCCTATTGACAGCTGTTATCTGTAATATGAGTCCAACTGCTTACACTTTATATTACTCTGTAATTCCATCTGTTTGTAAACTCGGATTATATAGAGCAGTGTAACTTTCTACAAAATTATTTTTCTTTCATGTATTTCTAACGTTGGAGCTTTTCTCCTTTGGCTTCCACCCATTAAACCAAATCAATCAATCAATAATTAAATAAATAAATAGAAGTGGATGAAAACTTATGTGGCAATATGTAAGTAGGCAACAGTGAAAGTTCTACTATGAATTACATCTTCATGTGAAGCAGATGGGGACACAAATACTATACCTGTTTAAAGAGTGAAAAGGTGAGGTTAAAAAGGCAAATGTGAGGCTGTAGATAAATGTATCAGGGACGACTTGGGGTGAGGTGACCAAAAAGGCCTCGAATAAGATTTGGTAACAGATAACAGTCACTCCCACTCTGCAGAAAAACAGCCTGTGTGTGATTAGTTTGCGTTGCGGACAGTTACTTACCATAGTACCTGATGGCTGGCTTTTACCGTCTTTGTAAAATGTCAGAATCTGACCTTCGAGCACTGTCCATGATGTGCTCCAGTTCTTCCTGTTGAAATAAAATATGAAAACAGTGCATATCAAAACAAACTGTCCCAACATGTATGTATCAGTGTAATCAAAACTGGACTTTTAATAGGGACAGGGACAAAGAAGTATACTAGGAAAGCGGTCACAAGGACCATAACATGCCTAAAGCAGACAAATGTAGAACTTCTTGACTACCTTTTCAAGCATTTAATAGTACTCGCCTCCCAAATCAAGCAGGGTCATACATGATAACCCTGGAATTAATTGGTGTCTACCCATCCAGTAAACATTAATTTTCTGCATACCTATGTAACATTCAACACATACCATCAAAGGAAAGGCAAAAAATTTGGATTAGCGTTAGGTAAACATAATTTAGGTTAGCTTGCTCTGTGCTTTGTACTCTGCATTAAGTTACAACTGAAAATCAATATGATATCACTGCATACCTTCTCAGACGCAAAACTGTCCCTTTCTTAGATGGTCTTTGTTCCTCAGTCTTTTTAATACAGTAAAAGTCCATATTTTTTTATTTCTTGTTTGACTCTAACAAAACCCTGACTCAAAGACTAAATCAATGAGGCCATAGGCCATCATTTCAAGTGATAAAACAGACTTCATATCACTAACAGGGTCTCTAGCAGGGGTCTCTGTTAAACATTTGTACTTGAAAAGTTATTAAATTATTTCCTTAGATGTAGTGCCATTGGATTCTGTTAAGATGCAGGGACTGGTCTAAAATTCTGTATTTTGTTCTGAATATTCATTTTCTTCTCTGTCTCTGAGTTGGACTGCAGTAACATTTTGGAGAACCTTCCATTTGCTGAAGCAAAGTGAGTAGAGTGTGTGACGCCCATGGGGGCTCCTGTCATGTCTGAGATCGCAAGCAGTTCACCTAATCTGCCCCCTTCTGGGGGTGGTGTAACATTAGTACTAACCAAACATGCCTGTCTGAGTCAGCCTTTTATATGGAGTCTGGAAGGCTTTTGAAGTTCTGCAAGATTCTCTTTTTTAATAAGAGTGTTGCACTCTCTTCAGTTATGAATTGCATTAGTCATTTAAAAGTGTCACTCTTTTATATTTGCTTTTCATTTCAAAATGTTCCAAAATTTGTCCTTGACTAATTTTGCATTGAGGGGGTTGCCTGTGTAGTTCGAACTGAAAGACAAAGAACCTAAGCAGAGAAATAATAATTACAGTTAATTAACTTCATGAATGGCATAAGCTTGTAAGAAATACCAGAATCTACCCACTGCAATACTGCAACGTGACAAAGGAACACTAAATCAATACAAGTCCTGATGTACCACTGTCATGTGCCAGGCAGGATGGGGCAGGAAATGGTAGGTTTAATCGAAATCGTACAGCAGGTGATTCCAGAGTGCTGACCACCTGACTCTCTAATCCCAGAATTGAACAGTGACACAGCAGTCATCCAGTTTCCTCTCATCTATCATACTCAAAACCCTTGTTTTGTATTGGGGTTCTGTGACCAATTGGCACGTTTTAGTTTACTCGTAACTACAGCTGAACTCTTCACTCACTGTTAAATTGCTCAGAGTCCTCAGCTAGTAAAATAAAACGTCCATCACTCCTGATTCACCCCTTATCCTCCCTACACACACCAAACCTTGTGTTCTTAATCCTTAACATCTATACTCAGGGAAGCTGGTACACAACAACTTGCAAATTACTCCGTTTACTAACTTGACGACTTTTCTCATTACATATTACAGAATAACTCGGTTTTTGCACTCATGCTTGTGCACGTGTGTATATACATTGTTATGTATTCTTGGGCTTTTCTGTGACTGCAGTTAAATGTAAAAAGCTAAACCAAACAAGGTTCTCTTAGTAACAGATCTTTTACTGTCAACAAAGGATATACAGGATAGGGAAGCAATCTGCCTCAATACGTAAACTGCAGTATATTTTCAAACCTAAATATAATGTTAAATGCAATAATAAAGCTCTCCAGTGGAACCCCAGTATTAACGGACTGTATGACAGAAAGACAATAATGTAATGCTGTAATAAAACCCCCGTCCTCCTACCTCAAGACCACAATGAAACATACCAGTAAGACAAAACAAAGCCAGTAATATGAAACACTCCAGTAAGACCAAACACTCCAGTAAGCAACTTAGGAGGACTATTAGAAATAGGTTCAAGGTTCATAGGTTCATACTAGGCTATCTGCCCTAGGGCATTTACAAGCCTATCCAGTGTGTGTTTGGCTTTCGTCACCCATTTTAAATGAATTTTGCTATGCCCTTTTTCGAGGTTAGTATACTGTGCCCCTGTCTAACAGTGACACAGAAGTGATACCCGGAGTAAATCTACGATCTCCCATCCACTCATCAAAATTCCTCTTGAAGAGAGTCAATGAGGGACTCTGCCTAACCTGGACTGGGATTTTATTCCAGAGTAAGGGAGCCTCTGGGTTATGAATCTGTCCCTCCAGCATGCCCTATTTATTTCAGTGCTGAGGTTCAAGTCTCTCGAGCGTGTAGCTCGATTGGATTTGGATTTTCTGAGGTGCAGCATGTCCATTAATTCCGGGTTGGACATGGCTTTATACATCAGGCACAGATCGCCTCTGAGCAGGCGGTATGCCACTGAGTAGAGCTGGAGTTTCTTTAACCGGGCAGCATATGGCATCTGTTTGAGCCCTTTGATCCTCTTGGTGAGGTAATTTTGGGGTCTTTCCAGTTGCTGCAGGTAAAGCAGAGTATGAGCTTAATGTCACTAGAGATACCAAAGGAAACAACAAACCTTTCTTCAGGTATATCAGCAAATTAAGGAAAAATGACCCGCAGTGCATTGAGCTCATCCATAACATTAGCACACATTCTGATTTCAAGGATACTGGCAATAAATTAGCATATAACTTTAGTGCTAACGTTTACCCACCTACACAAGTTGTCCCCACTATCCTTGAAATTTTACTTTCCCTTAAATCACCTTGAAAAAACACTTAGAATCCCCTCTGAAGTCTGAAAATATTGCATTAATGGGACCAGACAACATAGCAGGCTGCATTCACATTACAGCCCAGTATGCACTATCCTAGCTTGTACATAATGCATTAATGGGACCAGACAACATGCCAGGCTGCATTCACATTACAGCCCAGTAAGCAGTACCCCAGTTTGTACTTCATCTCTTTCTCAGTCTATCCACAGGGTTTGGGCCTGCTGCCTGGAGAACAGCCAGTATGACTACCTTGCACAAGAGCGTCTCTTTCTGTTCTACAGACTGGAGTAATTACAGGCCCATCAGCCTCACCAAATTTATGTGCAAAGCCAAGGAATGTATCATAGCAGAACTCATTTATGCAGGCACGGGCAATCTAAATGATCTAGACTCTAATCTGTATGGTTTTGTACTGGGCAGGTCATATCTCCTGAACCTAGTAAGCTTCTTTGAAAGGGTTAAGGAGATTGTGGGCAATGGTCACTTCATGCACACTGCTTATCTCGACCTTGCAAAGGCTTTTGATAGTTTCCCATGCTGGCATTTCTGAAAAACAAAACCAACTTCATGTAAATCCCTATGTTGTTCACTGGACTGCAAATTGGCTGTATAACAGATCTCTCTTACAGGCCTTAAATCCATTAACTATTTTGATAAATTAGCACACGCAGTAACCTACAGTCTGCTACAAGGTGTCACATGTCTTGCCTTTTGAGTCATGAAAGGCCCAGCCCTATTTGACCTTCTGTTTCTTTGCAAAATCAGTGGCTCAAAAAACACCCACACTAGCAGGCTAAATCTACAATAACAGACAAACAAGACAAGACTCACTGGAGAGATAGGTTAATAAGTCAATGCACTCCGAACCTGTAGAATAAGTTAATAAGTCAATGCACTCCTAACCTGTAGAATAAGTTAATAAGTCAATGCACTCCGAACCTGTAGAATAAGTTAATAAGTCAATGCACTCCTAACCTGTAGAATAAGTTAATAAGTCAATGCACTCCGAACCTGTAGAATAAGTTAATAAGTCAATGCACTCCTAACCTGTAGAATAAGTTAATAAGTCAATGCACTCCGAACCTGTAGAATAAGTTAATAAGTCAATGCACTCCTAACCTGTAGAATAAGTTAATAAGTCAATGCACTCCTAACCTGTAGAATAAGTTAATAAATCAATGCACTCCTAACCTGTAGAATAAGTTAATAAGTCAATGCACTCCTAACCTGTAGAATAAGTTAATAAGTCAATGCACTCCTAACCTGTAGAATAAGTTAATAAGTCAATGCACTCCTAACCTGTAGAATAAGTTAATAAGTCAATGCACTCCTAACCTGTAGAATAAGTTAATAAGTCAATGCACTCCTAACCTGTAGAATAAGTTAATAAGTCAATGCACTCCTAACCTGTAGAATAAGTTAATATGTCAATGCACTCCTAACCTGTAGAATAAGTTAATAAGTCAATGCACTCCGAACCTGTAGAATAAGTTAATAAGTCAATGCACTCCTAACCTGTAGAATAAGTTAATAAGTCAATGCACTCCGAACCTGTAGAATAAGTTAATAAGTCAATGCACTCCTAACCTGTAGAATAAGTTAATAAGTCAATGCACTCCGAACCTGTAGAATAAGTTAATAAGTCAATGCACTCCTAACCTGTAGAATAAGTTAATAAGTCAATGCACTCCTAACCTGTAGAATAAGTTAATAACTCAATGTACTACTAACCTGTAGAATAAGTTAATAACTCAATGTACTACTAACCTGTAGAATAAGTTAATAACTCAATGTACTACTAACCTGTAGAATAAGTTAATAAGTCAATGCACTCCTAACCTGTAGAATAGGTTAATAAGTCAATGCACTCCTAACCTGTAGAATAGGTTAATAAGTCAATGCACTCCTAACCTGTAGAATAAGTTAATAAGTCAATGCACTCCTAACCTGTAGAATAAGTTAATAAGTCAATGCACTCCTAACCTGTAGAATAAGTTAATAAGTCAATGCACTCCTAACCTGTAGAATAAGTTAATAAGTCAATGTACTACTAACCGCTGGAATAAGTTAATAAGTCAATGCACTCCTAACCTGTAGAATAAGTTAATAAGTCAATGCACTCCTAACCTGTAGAATAAGTTAATAAGTCAATGCACTCCTAACCTGTAGAATAAGTTAATAAGTCAATGCACTCCTAACCTGTAGAATAAGTTAATAAGTCAATGTACTACTAACCGCTGGAATAAGTTAATAAGTCAATGCACTCCTAACCTGTAGAATAAGTTAATAAGTCAATGCACTCCTAACCTGTAGAATAAGTTAATAAGTCAATGCACTCCTAACCTGCAGAATAAGTTAATAAGTCAATGCACTCCTAACCTGTAGAATAAGTTAATAAGTCAATGCACTCCTAACCTGTAGAATAAGTTAATAAGTCAATGCACTCCTAACCTGTAGAATAAGTTAATAAGTCAATGCACTCCTAACCTGTAGAATAAGTTAATAAGTCAATGCACTCCTAACCTGTAGAATAAGTTAATAAGTCAATGCACTCCTAACCTGTAGAATAAGTTAATAAGTCAATGCACTCCTAACCTGTAGAATAAGTTAATAAGTCAATGTACTACTAACCGCTGGAATAAGTTAATAAGTCAATGCACTCCTAACCTGTAGAATAAGTTAATAAGTCAATGCACTCCTAACCTGTAGAATAAGTTAATAAGTCAATGCACTCCTAACCTGCAGAATAAGTTAATAAGTCAATGCACTCCTAACCTGTAGAATAAGTTAATAAGTCAATGCACTCCTAACCTGTAGAATAAGTTAATAAGTCAATGCACTCCTAACCTGTAGAATAAGTTAATAAGTCAATGCACTCCTAACCTGTAGAATAAGTTAATATGTCAATGTACTACTAACCTGTAGAATAAGTTAATAAGTCAATGCACTCCTAACCTGTAGAATAAGTTAATAAGTCAATGCACTCCTAACCTGTAGAATAAGTTAATAACTCAATGTACTACTAACCTGTAGAATAAGTTAATAACTCAATGTACTACTAACCTGTAGAATAAGTTAATAACTCAATGTACTACTAACCTGTAGAATAAGTTAATAAGTCAATGCACTCCTAACCTGTAGAATAGGTTAATAAGTCAATGCACTCCTAACCTGTAGAATAGGTTAATAAGTCAATGCACTCCTAAGCTGTAGAATAAGTTAATAAGTCAATGCACTCCTAACCTGTAGAATAAGTTAATAAGTCAATGCACTCCTAACCTGTAGAATAAGTTAATAAGTCAATGTACTACTAACCGCTGGAATAAGTTAATAAGTCAATGCACTCCTAACCTGTAGAATAAGTTAATAAGTCAATGCACTCCTAACCTGTAGAATAAGTTAATAAGTCAATGCACTCCTAACCTGCAGAATAAGTTAATAAGTCAATGCACTCCTAACCTGTAGAATAAGTTAATAAGTCAATGCACTCCTAACCTGTAGAATAAGTTAATAAGTCAATGCACTCCTAACCTGTAGAATAAGTTAATAAGTCAATGCACTCCTAACCTGTAGAATAAGTTAATATGTCAATGTACTACTAACCTGTAGAATAAGTTAATAAGTCAATGCACTCCTAACCTGTAGAATAAGTTAATAAGTCAATGCACTCCTAACCTGTAGAATAAGTTAATAACTCAATGTACTACTAACCTGTAGAATAAGTTAATAACTCAATGTACTACTAACCTGTAGAATAAGTTAATAACTCAATGTACTACTAACCTGTAGAATAAGTTAATAAGTCAATGCACTCCTAACCTGTAGAATAGGTTAATAAGTCAATGCACTCCTAACCTGTAGAATAGGTTAATAAGTCAATGCACTCCTAACCTGTAGAATAAGTTAATAAGTCAATGCACTCCGAACCTGTAGAATAAGTTAATAAGTCAATGCACTCCTAACCTGTAGAATAAGTTAATAAGTCAATGCACTCCTAACCTGTAGAATAAGTTAATAAGTCAATGCACTCCTAACCTGTAGAATAAGTTAATAAGTCAATGTACTACTAACCGCTGGAATAAGTTAATAAGTCAATGCACTCCTAACCTGTAGAATAAGTTAATAAGTCAATGCACTCCTAACCTGTAGAATAAGTTAATAAGTCAATGCACTCCTAACCTGCAGAATAAGTTAATAAGTCAATGCACTCCTAACCTGTAGAATAAGTTAATAAGTCAATGCACTCCTAACCTGTAGAATAAGTTAATAAGTCAATGCACTCCTAACCTGTAGAATAAGTTAATAAGTCAATGCACTCCTAACCTGTAGAATAAGTTAATAAGTCAATGCACTCCTAACCTGTAGAATAAGTTAATATGTCAATGCACTCCTAACCTGTAGAATAAGTTAATAAGTCAATGCACTCCTAACCTGTAGAATAAGTTAATAAGTCAATGCACTCCTAACCTGTAGAATAAGTTAATAAGTCAATGCACTCCTAACCTGTAGAATAAGTTAATATGTCAATGTACTACTAACCTGTAGAATAAGTTAATAACTCAATGTACTACTAACCTGTAGAATAAGTTAATAAGTCAATGCACTCCTAACCTGTAGAATAAGTTAATAAGTCAATGCACTCCTAACCTGTAGAATAAGTTAATAAGTCAATGCACTCCTAACCTGTAGAATAAGTTAATAAGTCAATGCACTCCTAACCTGTAGAATAAGTTAATATGTCAATGTACTACTAACCTGTAGAATAAGTTAATAAGTCAATGCACTCCTAACCTGTAGAATAAGTTAATAAGTCAATGCACTCCTAACCTGTAGAATAAGTTAATAAGTCAATGCACTCCTAACCTGTAGAATAAGTTAATAAGTCAATGCACTCCTAACCTGTAGAATAAGTTAATAAGTCAATGCACTCCTAACCTGTAGAATAAGTTAATAAGTCAATGCACTCTAACCTGTAGAATAAGTTAATAAGTCAATGCACTCCTAACCTGTAGAATAAGTTAATAAGTCAATGCACTCCTAACCTGTAGAATAAGTTAATATGTCAATGTACTACTAACCTGTAGAATAAGTTAATAAGTCAATGCACTCCTAACCTGTAGAATAAGTTAATAAGTCAATGCACTCCTAACCTGTAGAATAAGTTAATAAGTCAATGCACTCCTAACCTGTAGAATAAGTTAATAAGTCAATGCACTCCTAACCTGTAGAATAAGTTAATAAGTCAATGCACTCCTAACCTGTAGAATAAGTTAATAAGTCAATGCACTCCTAACCTGTAGAATAAGTTAATAAGTCAATGCACTCCTAACCTGTAGAATAAGTTAATAAGTCAATGCACTCCTAACCTGTAGAATAAGTTAATAAGTCAATGCACTCCTAACCTGTAGAATAAGTTAATAAGTCAATGCACTCCTAACCTGTAGAATAAGTTAATAAGTCAATGTACTACTAACCGCTGGAATAAGTTAATAAGTCAATGCACTCCTAACCTGTAGAATAAGTTAATAAGTCAATGCACTCCTAACCTGTAGAATAAGTTAATAAGTCAATGCACTCCTAACCTGCAGAATAAGTTAATAAGTCAATGCACTCTAACCTGTAGAATAAGTTAATAAGTCAATGCACTCCTAACCTGTAGAATAAGTTAATAAGTCAATGCACTCCTAACCTGTAGAATAAGTTAATAAGTCAATGCACTCCTAACCTGTAGAATAAGTTAATATGTCAATGCACTCCTAACCTGTAGAATAAGTTAATAAGTCAATGCACTCCTAACCTGTAGAATAAGTTAATAAGTCAATGCACTCCTAACCTGTAGGATAAGTTAATAAGTCAATGCACTCCTAACCTGTAGAATAAGTTAATATGTCAATGTACTACTAACCTGTAGAATAAGTTAATAACTCAATGTACTACTAACCTGTAGAATAAGTTAATAAGTCAACGCACTCCTAACCTGTAGAATAAGTTAATAAGTCAATGCACTCCTAACCTGTAGAATAAGTTAATAAGTCAATGCACTCCTAACCTGTAGAATAAGTTAATAAGTCAATGCACTCCTAACCTGTAGAATAAGTTAATATGTCAATGTACTACTAACCTGTAGAATAAGTTAATAAGTCAATGCACTCCTAACCTGTAGAATAAGTTAATAAGTCAATGCACTCCTAACCTGTAGAATAAGTTAATAACTCAATGTACTACTAACCTGTAGAATAAGTTAATAACTCAATGTACTACTAACCTGTAGAATAAGTTAATAACTCAATGTACTACTAACCTGTAGAATAAGTTAATAAGTCAATGCACTCCTAACCTGTAGAATAGGTTAATAAGTCAATGCACTCCTAACCTGTAGAATAGGTTAATAAGTCAATGCACTCCTAACCTGTAGAATAAGTTAATAAGTCAATGCACTCCGAACCTGTAGAATAAGTTAATAAGTCAATGCACTCCTAACCTGTAGAATAAGTTAATAAGTCAATGCACTCCTAACCTGTAGAATAAGTTAATAAGTCAATGCACTCCTAACCTGTAGAATAAGTTAATAAGTCAATGTACTACTAACCGCTGGAATAAGTTAATAAGTCAATGCACTCCTAACCTGTAGAATAAGTTAATAAGTCAATGCACTCCTAACCTGTAGAATAAGTTAATAAGTCAATGCACTCCTAACCTGCAGAATAAGTTAATAAGTCAATGCACTCCTAACCTGTAGAATAAGTTAATAAGTCAATGCACTCCTAACCTGTAGAATAAGTTAATAAGTCAATGCACTCCTAACCTGTAGAATAAGTTAATAAGTCAATGCACTCCTAACCTGTAGAATAAGTTAATAAGTCAATGCACTCCTAACCTGTAGAATAAGTTAATATGTCAATGCACTCCTAACCTGTAGAATAAGTTAATAAGTCAATGCACTCCTAACCTGTAGAATAAGTTAATAAGTCAATGCACTCCTAACCTGTAGAATAAGTTAATAAGTCAATGCACTCCTAACCTGTAGAATAAGTTAATATGTCAATGTACTACTAACCTGTAGAATAAGTTAATAACTCAATGTACTACTAACCTGTAGAATAAGTTAATAAGTCAATGCACTCCTAACCTGTAGAATAAGTTAATAAGTCAATGCACTCCTAACCTGTAGAATAAGTTAATAAGTCAATGCACTCCTAACCTGTAGAATAAGTTAGTAAGTCAATGCACTCCTAACCTGTAGAATAAGTTAATATGTCAATGTACTACTAACCTGTAGAATAAGTTAAGTCAATGCACTCCTAACCTGTAGAATAAGTTAATAAGTCAATGCACTCCTAACCTGTAGAATAAGTTAATAAGTCAATGCACTCCTAACCTGTAGAATAAGTTAATAAGTCAATGCACTCCTAACCTGTAGAATAAGTTAATAAGTCAATGCACTCCTAACCTGTAGAATAAGTTAATAAGTCAATGCACTCCTAACCTGTAGAATAAGTTAATAAGTCAATGCACTCCTAACCTGTAGAATAAGTTAATAAGTCAATGCACTCCTAACCTGTAGAATAAGTTAATATGTCAATGTACTACTAACCTGTAGAATAAGTTAATAAGTCAATGCACTCTAACCTGTAGAATAAGTTAATAAGTCAATGCACTCCTAACCTGTAGAATAAGTTAATAAGTCAATGCACTCCTAACCTGTAGAATAAGTTAATAAGTCAATGCACTCCTAACCTGTAGAATAAGTTAATAAGTCAATGCACTCCTAACCTGTAGAATAAGTTAATATGTCAATGTACTACTAACCTGTAGAATAAGTTAATAAGTCAATGCACTCCTAACCTGTAGAATAAGTTAATAAGTCAATGCACTCCTAACCTGTAGAATAAGTTAATAAGTCAATGCACTCCTAACCTGTAGAATAAGTTAATAAGTCAATGCACTCCTAACCTGTAGAATAAGTTAATATGTCAATGTACTACTAACCTGTAGAATAAGTTAATAAGTCAATGCACTCCTAACCTGTAGAATAAGTTAATAAGTCAATGCACTCCTAACCTGTAGAATAAGTTAATAAGTCAATGCACTCCTAACCTGTAGAATAAGTTAATAAGTCAATGCACTCCTAACCTGTAGAATAAGTTAATAAGTCAATGCACTCCTAACCTGTAGAATAAGTTAATAACTCAATGTACTACTAACCGCTGGAATAAGTTACCACTAAAGGTCAAACAAAGTGCTACTTTGACTACCATTAAGGCTACTTATGATGACAGAATATCAGGTACGGCTCTGCATCATTTGTGAAGAGATCACTAATAATCATTTGAAAAGGTATAAGAATGTTTGTGCGCGTCTTCTTTAAGGTGTACAAACCTGGGAATCTTATGATGTCTCTAATTGCTGGTATATAGTACGGTTCCTATGTTCTTAACACTTGCATATTAAAAGGTACAGATTTTACTTATCAAACAGTTAATCTCTTTTATACCCACCATCCAAAATAGAGTAGACAGTTCCAACATGACTTCTCCTTGATAAATTTGCTACTTACAAAGAATCACAGATTTTGGAGATGAATATGAAATGCTGCCTTCTAGATGAGTTGCACATCACATTTAATCAATATTTTTAATTCCAACCAGACAAAAAATGCTGTCAGGTAAGCTGTCCCATCATTCATCTACCACCCCTTATATATATATATATATATATATATATATGGGTTTACTTTGGAACACCGAAATAAGACCGACTTTCAAAATCCCGAGACGAGAAAGCCGACAACCTCAGAAAACCGACATCCTGGAACAGTGACTTCCATCTCCAGGTAAGTAACTACTTGGCCAAAAAAAAGAACAAAACAAAATTAAAACTAAAGTAAATGAACCCCCCCCCCCGCCATGTGGGGGTCTGGGTTTACTTTCAAAATCGTGAAACCCACAACAAAATCCGGTCATTTGCGGAAATCACAACTCTGAAAATCAGCAGAGGAACACAGTCACGATGTCGAATATAATGCAGAATTTGAAGAAATAGCATTATTCGACATATGCCTTCACCTGCACCTTTCAGAACAGCAATGGATGTTGAACTTCTCAGCATTATGTACATACATACATAGATACTGCACAACACAGAAATCCCGGTTTTTGCAGGGAGGTCAGCCCCCTCTGCACCCCCTGCAAATAATATATTCCAACTCCGAGATAGAACTACAGTGGGGAAAAGGGTAATTACCTGATCCCCACTCTACTGCGACCTGTAGTCATAACTGCAATCACATATGTGCAAATGCACTGTGGCATTCGCTAAACTGCACACACAATAGTGCAGGTCGGTGAAATGGGAATCAACCAATTGTGGTTCAACATTCCGTTTCCATTGAACATGTACTCGTCATTTTCAAAGTAAACCAGGGGGCTGTGCCTCCCACATCTCACCTAACTGAATATACCAACACCGAGGTCGCACTACCGTGAGGGTAAGGGGCAAAGTTCAACATATATATATATATATATATATATATATATATATAAACTTTCCTCATGTCTCCCATAAGCCTTCCACCTTGTATCGAGAACTGATTTAGTGTTTGATTTTCTGTGTTACAAACAGGTCTGTCTAGGGAACATCCCACTTGCACACTAGCTGAAGGAGGACATCTCCGTGTAATATCTATTCAAGTCACTCTGCTTTTTATCTGATTAGCTGACCTGCCACTGTTTGGTTCTGAGGGTATGTACACTGCCTTGTAGGTCATCCTGTGTTGAAAAGCCAGTTCCTAGGCAGTCATTGTTAATCTCCAGGGGATGTAGGCTCTTTTATCCCTTGCTTGTCACTGTACCACATTAATGTGATAGTGTTCATCATAGTGTGCAAGATGCCAAGGTGCCCTTTTGAGCAAACTGAGCTGGAGGCTCTGATATCCCATGTGAATGCCAAGATTTCCTTGAAACTGTTATGCCTGTTTTTGTAGGGAGGTGTAGCAGTCCACTCCCCCTGTAACTTCAAGATTCTGAGTGAATGTTGCCCAAGCTATGTCCAAAGCATTGGTGATGCTGATCTCACTAGTCTTCTCCCGAGTGAAGGCAACCCACATAGTGCAGGCAACCCACATAGTGAAGGCAACCCACATAGTGCAGGCAACCCACACAGTGAAGGCAACCCACATATTAAGTCTGCCCTGCTGGGACCAATGAAACTCTCATTCTACATATGAAAGTAGTCATTTCTAGAGAATGGGAGGCTTGTACTCAAGAAGGTTTCAGATGCCATTATAATGTTCATAGGTTCATAGGTTCATACTAGGCTATCTGCCCTAGGGCATTTATAAGCCTAGCCAGAGTGTGTGTGGCTTTCACCACCCCTTAGGATGAGAATACTATACCCATTAGTTTGCTGTGCCTCTGTCCAGCAGTGATACAGAGATGATTCCCGGGGTAAACCTACGATCTCCCATCCACTCATCAAGATTTCTCTTGAACAGAGTCAGTGAGGGGCTCTGCCTCACATGGACTGGGATTCTGTTCCATAGTGTAGGGAGTCTCTGGGTGATGAATCTGTCCCTCCAGCACGTCCTATTTATATCCGTGTTGAGGTTTAAGTCTCTTGCTCTCGTGGCTCTGGTGGATTTGGATTTTTGAGGTGGAGCATGTCCATTAATTCGGGTTGGACATGGCCTTGTATGTCAGGCACAGATCACCTCTGAGCAGGCGGTATGCGACTGAATAGAGCTGGAGTTTCTTCAGTCGGGCATCGTATGACATATGTTTGAGCCCCTTTATCCTTTTGGTGAGGAACTTTTGGGGTCTTTCCAACTGCTGCAGGTGTCGGGTAAGGTACATTCGAATGGGGCGTTGTACTCAATCATTGGTCTGATAAGTGAAGAGTACAGGGGTACAATGACCTCTCCTGATCTGGATGTGAATCCCTTCATGATCAGGTGGGCAATGTAGAAGGTCTTCCTAACCACTTTGGCAATGTGAGTGTCAAAGAGAGGTTACTGTCAACTTGGGTCCCCAGGTCCCTGATAACTTCTTCCGTGTTTAATGGATTACCACCTATGTGGTAATTAGGGGTTACCTTGTTTTTCCCAAAGGGTATGACTATACATTTTTGGCATTTAGCTTAAGGCCATGGCTCTGGCACCAGTTATCCATTTCTATGAGACCTTTCTGGAGGATGTCTGTGTCTGATGGAGTGTCAATTATGGTGCCCAGTTTGCAGTCATCTGCAAATTTTGTCAGCCACAATCCCCTATGTTTGCCTGCACTTCAGAAAAATAAATACCGAACAAGAGGGGCCCAGGACTGAGCCCTGTGGGACACCGCTCATGACCGGCTTAGAGTCTGACATGGCACCAGCAACTCTAACCCTGTGTGTTCTGTCCTTGAGCCAGTTTGCAACCCATCTTGTGACATATGGGTTTACATCTAAGCTGGTGAGCTTTTCTATGATGCCCGAGTGGGGTATTGTGTCGAATGCTTTTGCTAGGTCAAGGTAGGCTGTGTGAACTGCCTTACCCTCATCAATGGCCTTAGTGACTGTTTCGAAAAAGTCGACCAAGTTCAAGAGGCAGGATCTGCCCTTGACAAAGCCAAATTGGGTAGGATCCAGTGTCTGTAGGTCCCCAATGTCTTTATTTATGAGTTCCATTATGATCCTCTCCATAGCTTTGCAGACAAGGCTCGTCAAGCTTATGGGGCGGTAATTTCCAGGGTCCGTAGAAGCACCGCCTTTTGGCCTGAGGATTCATGAACGTGGTGGATGCCACGTATCCCACAGCCTTGAGATACTTCCTTGCAGTCAGATTTATCTGGGCTTTTAAGTGGATGAAATACGTCCAATAGGCTTTGTTCTTGTCTGGAGGAAGCAATACTTTCTGTAGGCTGATGTCTATCAAAGACCCCAGGAAGACTTTCCTCTATGAGGGTATCATGGTGGACTACTGCAGAGTCACAGTGATCTCTAGATTGTGGAGAACGCTCATGGTGAATGAGATAGTCATTTAAGTATGGGAAAAATATGCATGACTGAAACTGAAAAAGGCAATTACTGAAGCCAAGCATTTTGTAAAAATCCTGGGCAAAGAACCCCGGGCACAGTCGACAAAACACAGGGCAATAATGTAAATTCATAATGCCAGCCCCCTGCAAAAAACAGAGCTAGCACCTGTGGCCCTGTGGGAATATGACAGCAGGCATATTTGAAATCCAGGGTGATCATCTGAGCAATGGGGTGCTTGAAGTATAAGAGGTTCTTCAAGGTCAACATCTTGAATTTTGGTAAGTACTGACATCCAGAAGGGGTCTGCAGGTTCCATCCTTCACTGGAATATGAAACAGCCTTGTATAAAATAATTTTGATTGCTTTTCTGGGGAAACTGTCTCTATCATTTTGTTTTAGAGCTCTCCACTGATCTGTTTGATGATCTTTCTTTGATCTTCTGGGACATCAGGAATTCCTGCTTCATCATGACTGCTTTATCATTGCAAGTTGTATCCCTCTGATGATTTGGAAAACCAATCCTCACAGGCATATGACAATGGTACAGTTAGTCCACCTTGCCATATTGGATTTGTGTTTCAGAAGGGGTAGGCTGTGGATTTAGTGGAGGAGGGAAGTCATATAGTCAAGGCTCCTCTGTTGTTGGAATTTAGGCCCGGGGCATCCCCAGTTTCCCTTTGTTGCCCCCTGACATTTTTAAGTTGACCTTTCTTTCCTTTAACTTGCTTGCCTTTATTCTGCCTATGGTAAAAGGGGCTAGGTTTGGATAGGTAGCATCTGTCAAGAGGGAATGAAAATGTTGTTTGAGCCAAAGTATAATGTTACCCCTGCCTCCATCTTCTTCAAGACTTCACAAGTAGTGTCTGAGGGGACACTGAATAGCTGCACTCTGACAGTGTCTAGCAAAGGCTGACGCCTGAGGCAGATGTCTTCTGCTAACAAAACCCATAGCTGCTGCTCTGGATCTGGAGGCTGCATCCAGAACATCATAACCACACTTGATAGAGAGTTCAGCTATCTGACTAATCATCTGTTTTAGTTGTAACAGTTTTGCCTTCAGATCAACAAGAGACATCTCTCCCAGGTGGTTCAGGAGAGCAGTCTGAAACTTGGCAATGTGTGTCTAACAGGGTCTCATATCAACAAAATGAAAAGCAATATACTGATAGTCAGGATACTGAATGTACAATGTTGAAATGTCAAAATGCTTAAATTTTAAAATTTTGAAATCAAAATACATATGTCTCTACAAGTGTAGGCAGCTGGTATCCCCACTCGTGTAGAAAGCTGGTACCCCTACACATGTAGAAAGCTGGTACCTCCTCATGTGTAGAGAGCTGGTAGCCCCTTCCCCTACATGTTTAGTGAGCTGGAACCCCCTCCCCCTCATGTGTAGATAGACGGTAGCTCCCCCGTGTAGTGAGTTGGAATCCCCCACATATGTGTAGACAGATGGGGTTGACCCCCTACCCACCCACCAAGCAGGACCCATGTTAGTACTGTTTTCTGAGTTTCACTAATGGAGTGATACTGTTTGTTAATGGACTGTGTTCTGGTACAAGGTATGTATGCAGCACAGGTATGCTATTAGTAGGTATTTTGAATCCACATTGTAAAGTCTGAACATTCTGATACTTCTGGATTTTGCAATTGGTACTAATGACTCTCAGAACACCACTGTAATACATACTATGCATTATGTATTACATGTTATATATTATGTATTACGTGTCATGTAGTATTATGCATTTGGTACTATGACTCTTGGAACACCACTGTATTACATACTATGTAATATGTATTACAGGTTATATATTATATATTACGTGTCATGTAGTATTATGCATTTGGTACTACAATTCTCAGAACACCACTGTACTATATACTACGTGTTATGTAGTACAGGTTATATATTATGTATTACGTGTCATGTAGTATTATGTATTTGGTACTACGACTCTTGGAACACCACTGTATTACTTACTATGCATTATGTACTGCAGGTTATACATTATGTATTACGTATCATGTAGTATTATGCACTTGGTACTATGACTCTCGGAACACCACTGTATTACATACTATGTATTATGTATTACATGTTATATATTATGTATTATGTATCATGTAGTATTATGCACTTGGTACTATGACTCTCAGAACACCACTGTATTACATATTATGTATTATGTATTACATGTTATATATTATGTATTACATATCATGTAGTATTATGCACTTGGTACTATGACTGTCGGAACACCACTGTATTACATACTATGTATTATGTATTACATGTTATATATTATGTATTATGTATCATGTAGTATTATGCATTTGGTATTACAACTCTCGGAACACCACTGCTCAATAAGCTGTCATGTACAGGCCCAGCAGTTAGTAGACCAGAAGGCTACAGTGGCATATAGATGTAGACTTTCTTCCCAAATGTGTCAAAGGCCACATTTTTCATGTCATTGATAAGGGTGTCAGGAGGAACCAACATGGACCCCTTTTTCTGGATCTATGGATACATTAGATCTGCCACTAGATTCCTATGAAGGCATTTGTGGGAGTCTTGCATCTTACAGGACATACCCAGTTTCTTTAGTGCAGGGGAAAAAGAATCAGGCCCCTGAGAGGCTGTTAAGAAGGCATCCTCCTTTGCTCCTAAAAATAGGAGGGACCGCCATTGGTTTTGGTGCATCCAGACCGAAAACGTCAAAATATATTATGAGCTTCAGAAGCTTGTTTGCCTTCCCACTTGAATGAATTCTTCATTCTGGTAAGGGTTCCTCCAGAAAAAAACTCCTCAGAAAGGAAATCAGGGGAGACAGAATCATAATGTAGAATGGACGGTATTTGAGAGGAGTAATCCTGTTCCTTTCCTTCATGTTAAACCTTCATGGGTGTTCTCAGTCTTAGATGGAGAGTAGACTCCCTTCCTTTCAGCAGAAGGAGCTCCAGATGCTGACAGTTTAGTACCTGTTTTCGGTGCCTGCCCCATTTACAAGAGGTCCTGACCAGGGTGAACCACTGTTCAGGGGTAACCTGAGAGGGGATGTTTGAAGTACAAAATGCACAGAGTACCTCTTTGGAGACATAGGGTGGAGTAATACATCTACCTTTTTTTTTTGGGGGGGGGGGGTCTTTTTTGCAAATGCATCTGCCTCAGATGTCCTCATCTTTGTGCAGGAAGGCTGGATTCATGCAATACCCCTCAACAGCAGTGATCCTGCTTTCCCCTTCAAAAATGACAACCCAGTCCTCCTTAATACTTGCAATAGTCTGAATGTCTAAAGAAGGCCTGGGCATGGGATCCATCTGGTCAGACATGCCTGTAATGACAGCTTCCAAAAGGGTATCTCCAGAGGATCAAGAATGAGTAGATGTTTGATCCTGGTGGGGGGAGGGGGGCACTGTGAAGGCACATCATAGAACCAGTGTCATGCTGGGGGGCAGCTGTGGAGGTACCTCATAGAACCATTGCCTTGGACTGATTGAAACCAATGAGTGTTTGCAAAGTGTCTCCAGCATCCCTTTCTTTTTTTAGGGATGGGGGGGTTCAGTGGAGGAAAATAAATGCTGTCACACTGTGGATAGGGCTAATACCTCATGTTTCTGCCACTGTAGGTATCTGGACAAGGAATGAAGCATACTCCTTAAAGTTACTGGGGTGAATCCCTAGTAGAGGTTACGTTACAGTTTTTGATGTTGTGATCTGCATTTATGTAGCACACACACAGTAGTCATGGTAGTCCTCATGCAGGACTTGTCTACCGCAGTCACCCCCTCCTTAACATAGACATAAGTACTTAGAGAAAGCAAATATACCCAACTACAAAACTGGGGGGGAAATAAGGTTCCCCAAAGCAGTACTTATTTGCTATTGAGCTCCAAAGATGCCTGACCACATGAAGGATGAAACGAACTTAACATAAAACAAACAGTACAGTAGGCATCCAAAATGAACTTTACATAACACAAACAATACAGTAGGCATCTGAAACAAACTTAACATAACACAAACAATACCGTAGGAATCTGAAATTAACTTTACATAACACAAACAATGCAGTAGGCATCTGAGACGAACTTAACATAACATAAACACTACAGTAAGCATCTGAAACGAACTTAACATAACACAAACAATACAGTAGGCATCTGAAACAAACTTAACGTAACACAAATACAGTGGGCATCTGAAACGAACTTAACATAACACAAACTATACAGTAGGCATCTGCATTTATAAACTGTGGAAAGAAAGTCCTGAAATGGTATAGTTAGATCCGATTCTTATTCTTACATGCTTGAACATCCCAGAGGACAGGTGTATGCCACTATAAAAGTGTTAGAAATATCCTGACCTCTAGAGGTCAGGACAGATGTAAGGGGACACATAGCAGCTAAGTCCAAGTAGTAAGGACTATTGCAACAATGTCCTACATGCACACCTTTAAAATTATACAGTCTGCAAACTATTGTGCATATTCAGTAACTTTACTTAATCCTTGCATTTGAAAATGTTCAGATGGCTATACCAGACTATCAGCTGTTTCATACGCACAGCCGTTATGAGGATTTAAAGGGGCTTAAGAGAGTTCTCAGTCCTAGCAGTACAGCTATGTTAGCCTTTTTAAAAATCTAGTACAGCAAACCTGCCACATCTCTTGTACTGGCAGAACGTTCCTTTTTTTTTCTGATAATCATTTTACAGAAGTAATTGTGGTAGCACTGTTAAAACTCTGATCTGAATTAGGTAACCATTGTGCAATGTATGTACAATGCAATGAGATCAGTTGTTGAGATAGTAAATATTTCTTGGTAAAATGGGGTTTTTGCAATGAGCTCTAACATATGTTGTAAGTGAATGTTACATATTTGTGGAAATGTTAATTTACTGCTCTATTTAAACTGCTTTGTGGTTGGAAATGGCCTTCGGTTGAGTCTAGTTATCCTTGAAGAATGTTTGAAACACTTAAATGTTTCTATCATAGTCTCCCATGAAGCTGCTGTGTGCTCTATCCTGATATGGCCCTTGGGGAAGACTGTCCACATTTTTTTCACCTGATCTCTACTGACTGTTATCATGCATAAAATGTTAAGTCTACAGATCTGCACAGTATACTCTCGAAGGGGTCTCTCCCCATGTGTTTATAGGCAGATCTTCCCGCTTCCCACTGGCTACAATTTATCCAGTGTGCACTGCATTACAGATTACTTGCAGCATATGCTGTTCTCTAAAATGTAGCTAGACCCTCTGGGATGAATATGAAATTGTTATTTTTTTAGTCATTTATATGCCTTCTCCATGAGATTTCTAGATACAGTCTGCTATACAACATTGGCTTGCCTCGCTTCTTTCTGGGTTAAAATTCAGCTTTGTCAAATTGAGGAAGCCAAAAACAGAAAAAAACAGATGTGATATGCCTGCTGTTGTTTCTCTCTCTTTTGCAAAATACAATGAGTATCTCATCATACAATGATGTTTGCACTGAAAGTAAACTAGTGGGCATCTAAATATATTTGACATGATACTTTGCATTACTGGGCACACGTAAGCTGTTTTTTCTTCAACTTAGGCAAACCATGAAAACTACAACTCTATTGTCACCCTTGAATTCTTTTTATAGAATGATGGCCCTTGTATGTTTCAAATAAGTCTGTCTAAACTGTACGTGTCTTGACAGGCAGCTTTTTAAAACTTAGACTTCTAAAAATAGACTCATATATTATGTTCCAGGCTAACAGGTAAGATAATACATTTGTATATTGCAGTCTAAGACACATTGGGAGATTTGTTTTGTTTTATTTATGTAAATATGTATTTGTTAATCAGGTAAGGGGGCCATCCTAAAAGGGGGTCTATGTTAATTAAATGAATGCTTGAAATGTCAAACGTTATATGGTTGAGACCATATGATCGACATTTCAAGTGTTCGAAGACCGACTTTAACGGCGCCATACGGTGCAGAATGGGAGAATTTCCCTTTGCTGCACTGCGGTCTCAGAGTTGGTATACTTAAGTAGGGGGTGTGTGGGGGCCCCACCCCCCACGTGTGGGGGTGCAGGGGGGCTTGTCCCCTGCTCGCACCATTAAAGTATGTTTTTCTTTTTTTTTTTTTTTTTTTATTATATATTCGAACAATCAAATATCGATCATATGGTATTCGACACAAAACAGGAATAATCAACTTAATGCAAAAAGAAAACATGGTTTCCTTTTGCAACCAGCCAACAAAAATTGCATATTTTCAACTTTAGCTCCTAGACATTAAATTACAAACATTAAACCAGCAAAACACAGGAATCCCACAAACTTAACCAAATCCCAAAAAACACCATTCGTCCACTTAACATTAAGCCAAAAACAATGAATGGTTTTGTACATGGGGTTCTTTTCCCAACACCGCCTTACAGCTAAACAAGCTCCACTGTTGTACAGCCACAAGAACAAAGAATCAACCACTAAACTGTTACAGTAAACAAAACCTGTGTCGACCATAACAGCTTTTGCTAACCTGAGCATTTGATAACTCAAAACATCCATGCCAGCTGCCAACAAGCAGTCTAGCTGGAATACTGCATGTTAACCATATATGAATATATGTGGGTTCATGTCAAATGACTAAATGCTAGAATAACTGAAAGAAAGCATACCAAAACACAAACAGGTCATATCTGCTGCAACATGTAAACACCCCCCCCAAATCAGACTCACTGTACACTTAAAAGCACACCCAACAACATTTACAACACATCCAACAAGTAAAAGCATGCAAACAAGACAACATACGCAAACTAACACTATCAACACATATATGTAGACCAAAATGAAAACAAAACTACCTAACTAAAACAGCTTCATTCAATGCCGAAAACACTATAGCAATTTCAACTTAGTAAATATATATTTTTGCAGGAGGGAAGTCCCCCTGCAAATGGCAGATGAGTTACACACAGACACACACACTACAAGATCATACAATGGTAAAAATGTGGATTTTCTGACAAATATTTGTGGACTGCAGTCATTGAAAAATGACAGAGTTTTAGACTTCAAATTGTTCAGAAATTGCAAGCTATAATGCATTTTCTATTAACCTGTTAATCTAGCAACTTTCTAAGTTTCTAAGAACAACATTTAAAATCGGTTCCTGACTTTGGGTTGTTCTCCTCCCTTATTTTTTGGCTTTGTCCTTTTGAGCTAAGAGGTTGAGACATATGCACAGGGACAGACTTAAGAAGTAACTCACTTCTGGCCATCTCTGATTATGGAATAAGTTAAAAAAAATACAATGATTCTTACCGAAGAAGTTTTAAAAGTGTAAATGTAAAGTGAAACACTACTTTGTACTTGGCATTTCTTACAAAAATGACAGCCAGCAGCCCAGAGGCAGAAACACTGCAAGTTATAATGGCAGAGTTGGTTATAGGGGAGTGATGGGTGTGTGCCTGGACATGAAACAAGAGCAGGGATCTGTCTGTTGTAGGATTTTAATCCCTATTTTAGCTTAAGCACAGATACTCATTGATTTGCACAGCCACATCAGCTGGGTTCCTCAATGACTTCAGCCTTCCTGCTACCTTCTGATTGCCATTTTTATATAAAAAGACTGGTAAATCATCCAGATCAATGAAAGAGCTATCTGCTACTATGGTAAAGAGCTCATATTACACTGCAAGGTACAAACCATCTCCACAGATGGTAGAAGTGAAACAGCATACATGTCGTGGCACGCAGGATATGTGCTTTTTCTCTACGGTACTACCAACTGGACTTTGTCATCCTAGCCTGTGCCAGAGATTAAACATGTACTGTTAACTACAATTCATCCTCTCAAGGAGAAGATGAGGGGGAGGTGAAGAACAGTTAGTGGGTATTCAAGCCTCCTCCTGGCACTGACAGCTACATTTTCCTCTGTCATGACTTAAAGCTCAGCAGGGGGTAAGATGTGGCGCTCAGTTTTCCAGCATTGCTTACTGGACAGTCTAGTGACAGTCCTAAGGCAGAAATATTCCTTTAGGAGGAGGAGCAAGATTCTGACATTATACTGGGGCCTGTTACAGGAATAAGTAAGACATTTTAGCAATCTCCAACCAAAAGGGTCACATCTGCAACGTGCTGGGTGCTGCTTCTATACAGACAGGCTGTGTAAAATGTGTTTCAATAAGGCATGTAGATCTTGAGGTCAAAGATATAATCACAGAAGTATCACATGTCCAAAGCACCAAACTCTTCCATA
Organism: Protopterus annectens; assembly: GCF_019279795.1. Classification (NCBI taxonomy): domain Eukaryota; kingdom Metazoa; phylum Chordata; order Ceratodontiformes; family Protopteridae; genus Protopterus; species Protopterus annectens. The sequence goes on from NC_056747.1 coordinate 1,358,605,983, forward strand.
ATTAGTCAGTGACTGACAGAAAGAGAATGTCAGATGCTGGTTAGCCTCATGCAAACATTTTCTACAAATAGTGTGGAACTTGACATTTTTATTAAATAGTTCACATTCAAGTTTAACTACTGCGGTGGTGGTGCTGTGGTAGCGTTGTCGCCTCACAGTAAGACGTTGTTCGATTCTCATCTAAAGCGTCTTCTGTGTGGAGACATGCGTGAATGGGCGTACCTTCGTTTAAGGTTGTGCGTCAGGGCTGGCAACCTGGTATGTAAAAATCTACTGCCAATCATTAGCGGACCGGAGTTCCGCTGTGGCGACCCCTAACTGGGAAAAGCCAAAAGATACAACATTCAACTTTATTTAACTGGTAAAAACTAAGGAACAAGCCAAAGGCAAAATGATTAGACATTACAATAAATTAGAAATAAGCTACTACACTGACCTAAAATGAAGAAAAAAAAAAACAAATTAGACTAGATGAACAATATAGAATAAGTACATTTTTAGGGTCCTCTTGAAGTAAGTACTCAATTTTATAACCACTTGAAAGTATATTTTCTTGATAAAGGTAGAAAGCAAAGTGAGTGGTAATCTGAGCTACCCAGTGCATTGGACTGTCTACCATCACATGACCATTGACTGGTCAGTCAATAATCAGTACTATTATAGCAGGCTGTCATGTGATATGTAGCCTTTTCAGCAGATCAAATGCCCAAAACATTGGAATGCACAGATCCTTTGGTCTGCATTAATCTGCATTCCTAACTCCCTACAAGCATGCATATGCATATTCTTCTCTCATCGTATACATGCTAATGGGGGGAGCAAGCCTTCTGTTCAGAATGAAAGATTCAATGATGGGTCCTGGTCTGACTCAACAGTATAATCCTGAAACATCAACCTAGCCATAAAATAAATAAATAAATCCAGATGTGTCTTTTCGGTAAATGTGCTTTTACTGACTGACTTTTGTCTCATTTTCTTTTTCTTGATCTCTCTTTTAGCAGGTCAGAGAAAGAAGGGTGCCTGATAGGAGAAGACAGAAAATGTGACGCTAACGTAAAAAGGGTACCGATATAGGGAACTGGAAGTTCAACAATGAATATACTCAGATATCTACTTTCCGATTTCTTTAGCTCTGTGCAAAATAAAATCTCAGCTGTCTGTGCACATCCAAGGAATGCAAACATGTTTTGGGGTTTTGTGGCTTTTAAGAAAAGAATGGGAGGTGAACAGCCTGGTTCAAAGATAGTTCCACCAGCACCTTAGGCGTGAAAGTAGGGTCAGCATGTAGCATGACCTCGTTTTGTGACATTGAGAAGAGAACGGGGAGGTGAACAGCCTGGTTCAAAGATAGTTTCACCAGCACCTTAGGCGTGAAAGTAGGGTCAGCATGTAGCATGACCTAGTTTTGTGACAAAAAGGCTCTTTAAGGATGTACAGCCTCCAAAAGACCATCGTCCAGGAAAGACACAATTTCAATGGAAGTAGCTGGCTCAAAGAGTGCCAGGGTAAGTTTTCCAGCATATAATTTAGGTTCCACGGTTAAGTCAGAGCTATTCTGGTGGCCTCTGCCCTTCCTTGATCTGGGACCCCCTGAACTTTAAGTTCAAGAGCAGAAAAAAATGATACCAAACAAAGTGCTAAAGCACTTCACTCTTCATTTCTGAATGCCAGTATGGAAATGAATGCTGGTAGTATTCAGCATCTGACCACAGCACCTTTTACCCAGGGTGGCTGTTCTCTATGCGTCTTGCTAAGTAATGTCGTTTTGGAAGGTTAAGTTGAAGTACCCCTTTAGGAGCTGTTTTACTGGTAACAGAACACAGTGCCATGGTCTAGAGGCAGACAAGCTGACATGGCTAAAACATATAACCTTAAAGAGGTATAAAATAGTCCTGTTTACAAAGGTCTGACAGACAGTTGAAAACCAGGAACGTGAGCTAAATGACGGTCCTGGTTTCTAGCGAAGCCCCACAAAGACACTATAATGACTGTCCTGGTTTCTAGAGAAGCCCCACAAAGACACTATAATGACGGTCATGGTTTCTAGCGAAGCCCCACAAAGACACTATAATGACGGTCCTGGTTTCTAGCGAAGCACCAGGAAGACACTATAATGACAGTCCTGGTTTCTAGCGAAGCCCCAGGAAGACACTATAATGACGGTCCTGGTTTCTAGCGAAGCACCACAAAGACACTATAATGACGGTCGTGGTTTCTAGCGAAGCCCCACAAAGACACTATTTTCTTCTTTGCCAGGTAAAACTTGTTTGTGCTTCACATCTTTTGAAGAGGTGCCTGGAAGGGATGAGTGCTCTAAATCATCCAAGCAGTTAGCCTCAAAGTACTCAGGTTGGGGTGCACTACAGGCTCTTTTTTCTAAGTCATGTGGTCCACTTGCAGAGGCAAAAGAATCGGTGTTGACGTTGCTAGACTCGGCAGGCTTGAGAACCAGTGGTTTTATAACACTAAACGTTCCCACTTCATCTTCAGCAACAACTCAAAGATTAAAGGAACTGGAGAGAAGGGGTAGAGAAACAACCTGTCCAAAGTTTGAAAAAGACATTCCTCTTCCAGGGTCATGGAACTGCTACTTTTCAACAAAACTTTCTACACTGTCTGTTCTCTTGGGTAGTGAAGAGGTCTACTTTGGGTGCACCTCACCTGTGGGTCAAATCCAGAAACACATCCATGTTCAACATCTATTCATGAGGATGTGACCATGACATACTCAGGCTGCTAGGACATTATCCTGAAATGGAATGTAGGATGCCCTGATGGCCAACCCCAACTCCAGGCCAATCTCCCAGGACTGCATAGTGTACGTACAGAGCATGTCAGAACATGTACTTCCTTGCTAGTTGTTGTACCACATCACCCTGGTATTGTCTGTAAGGATATGCAGGGTACCCTGGGCCCAAATCTGTCTGAATGTTTTTAGAGACAACACACCTGCCATAATTTCTTTAATATTTATATGACAGTCTCACATGCCCTGGACCCACTGGTCTCCCACAAGGGCTACACATGCAATGTCTAAAAAGTTTGTGATGAGAGACTGGCTTGTATGGGCAAGTTTGAATCATACTCGTAGGTTGAGATGCACCCAATTCTTCTACCATAAGACCTTTTTTTTTCTTTTTTTTTTATATAAAAGTCAAAATAGGGCTAGGGGTCTCCAGTGGTAGTGAATGCTGGCATCACTGGGTATTGAGGTACCACTGTTTCTTTCTCAAGCATAGCCTTGCTAAATGGATCACCAGAGTGCATGAGACTATGAGAGCCCAGGAACCCCATTTACTCCAGCAATCCTATGGAATATCATTGCTGTGACAGTGCCCAGAGAAATGGTGACAGAAAGAGTACATTGTCTTTTGGGAGAAAGACTTTCTGCTTTCTGTTCAGCAATGTCCCTAGAAAGAGGACCATCCTTACAGGAGTCACCTGTGACTTGGAAAGATTGATGAAGACACATAACTTTTGAATCCATCACATGTAGGGATAAACTTGGTCCCATCATAAACTCCCCTGCAAGAGGGCATGCCCCAAACAAATAGTTGGAGCCAAAAGCCTGGACTGAAATTAAATGCCAAGAAATGTATAATCTTATCCTTCAATAAGCATGTCTTCCTTTGCAACTACTTGTTGGTTAATTTTTGTGTTGTAGAGACTGTTTCTACTCGCAGACTTTTGCAAAGGTGCACTATTGATCACAGGGTGTTTTACTGAATTCCCCTGCCACCTAGAGACTGATGCCGTAGTTAGAGATCTAGGAAGTTATGTAATCAATTAACTGCCCTTTGATCACCATATATCCACTACTGGAAGGAAGTCCTTTTTCATTGCACAGCTTGTATTGAGGGAAGGGTAGGGCATCCGGATTCAGGGATATATTAGTTCCTCTGTACTCAGCACTCAGGATGATCATTGAGTAAAATGCCCCTTTCTGAATGTACCTGTCCAAACACTTATCACAGCTGGAATGATCACAACACTTTCACTAAAAAAATCAGGGGCCTAAACCATAAATGCTCTGCAGGCCATGTCAATCTTCGTCCCTTTTCTCTGTCATACAGTGTATTAGGAGTGACCTCTGCCTCAAAAATAGAGCCTCAAAAAATCCTATTCTTTTAGACCTATTACACATTTGGAAATCCCCTGTTTATCAAAAACACCTGCTCATGGGACCTTTATCTCCTTTGCAAGATTAATAGGACATGCTGGAGGGATAGGTATGTGTCACAGGGAATAGCACTTCTAAGGAACCATCTTCCACTGTGCATACTAATTCCCTCACAGAGTACGTCTCATACATACTACTTCCCTTAGGGAGTACTTCTCTTACATATTACTTCCCTTAGGGAGTACTTCTGTTACATCCACTTCCCTTACAGAGTACTTCTGTTACATCCACTTCCCTTACAGAGTACTTCTCTTAGTCTATTTAAATGTAATCTGGATGGATGTGTAACCACAAATTCAGACCTGGTTTAGCACCCCTGTCCCTCACAGACAAGGGAAACATGTAAGCACCTAACATATACTTGTGCAGCCCATCTATGGACGTTCATATTACAAAAATATAAGGGCTAATAATGACCATAGGAATGTGAGGGTGGCTTCACAAGATCATAACAGATCAACAGCCTAGCAAATACCTATGAATCTATGAATCCCTTCTACTGAGCCCACTTGAATCAGATAATTATCCAGGTAAGGGTAACCGGCACATGCCCTTGGTACTGCAAAAAGCTACCACTTTTAGCCTGGTTACTTTGTGAAAATTCTGAATGCAGCAGACAAGACAACTGTCAAGGAGGCACACTGGAAGTGGAGTGCCCTCATTTTGAATCTTAAATTCTTTGTGTGCATTTCTGTAATAAGAACATGGAGGCAGGCATCCTTTAAGTCTAAGGTGCATCTCTGTAATGAGAACATAGAGACAGGCATCCTTTAGGTCTAAGGTGATCATGATGGCTGATGGGAGCAGAAAAGAAAGAATGTCTTGGAGTGTACTCTGAATTTTGGTTCTAACATTGGTTCATAATGGGCTACTAGGCTAACAACCCCAGAGGGCCTTTATAGGTCTTGACATGCTTCCCATAAGCAGTTTTGACACCCTAAGATTATTTTAAGAGGTACATGTAGGCTTAATGGAGAACTTGTTCAGCTTTGAAAGATCCAGGATAGGCCTCTTAGCCCCTTTGGCTCTTGATATAAAAACAGTCTGGAATACAAGGAAAGCCTGGAATAAGAACCTTCTTAATGCCCAGCTAGACCAAAGCTATCTTACATACAGAAAGCATACAAGGGTAGCCACCAATACTGTTAAAGCCACATACTTCAGACAAAAACAAGTCTGCTTCTCTAGCACACCTAAATATTTCTGGTATGAAATAAATCAAATGACAGGGTACATTGTAAATCTCACTCTAAATACCAATAAACTACTATCTGATCAAAAGTACACCTTTGCAGCAGACTACAGGTGAGAACAATCACTACAATATAAAAATGAATGAACAAGGTTCCCCCTCCTCCTCAACTAACACAGACGGCACAGCCAGCAATACTCTCTCGCAGCTACACACACCTGCTGGCCTTGTACCTGCTGCTCTGTATGGTGCACCTAGTGCATTACAGCCACCTGGGTAACAGGGTACATACGTCCAGCGTTTCCTTTCTAAGGTTCTTGTTCTCATTTCCCTCGACCTTCGACGTCAGCTTGTGAAGGACATACTCTTTAAACTTAAACATAGAATGCTCTCTCTAAGACTAGGAACACTGCATCAACAGGCCCAGACAATATCCAAGGGTGCCTTCTAAACAGCATGAAACATGGCCTATCAGGGTCTCTGGAATTACTATTTAACTGCAGCCTCCAAACAGGCTTCATGCCTCATGAATGGAGCAAGGCAACAGTCATCCTTCTGCACAAAGGTGGGCCATCTACAGACCCTAGAAACTACAGACCCATAAGTCTCACTAGTCTTATATGCAAAGCCATGGAAAGGATTATCATGGAGATGATCAATATAGATACAGTAAACCTCTAGACACTGGACCCAACCCAGTTTGGTTTCATCAAGGGCAGGTCATGTCTACTCAACATGGTGGACTTCTTTGAGAAGGTCACCAAAGCAATGGATGAGGGCAAAATCGTTCACACTACCTACCTTGACCTGGTCAAGGTATTTGACATAATACCCCACTCGGGCATTGTTGAGAAACACTAGAGGTTAGGTACAAACCCATATGTCACCCAGTGGATAGCCAACTGTCTCACAGACAGGGCCTGGGAAGTTAGAATTGAGGAGTCCACCTCTACAAAGAGGCCAGTTACAAGTGGAGTCCCTCAGGGATTAGTCCTTGGACTGCTCCTTTTTGGCATTTACTTCTCAGAAGTCAAGGCCAATGTCAGTGGTCTCTGGCTGACTAAATTTGCAGATGATTGCAAATCAGGAGCTGTAACTGAATCTCACACTGGCACAAATGTTCTCCAGGAGGGGCTGATACAAACAAACAACTGGTGTCAGAGTCATGGACTAAAACTAAATACCAAGAAATGCATTATAGTATCCTTTCAGAAGTCATCCATCCCTGGTAACTACCATATTAACAACACACCCCTTAGAGTTGACCTAGTAGTGAGGGACGTAGGGACACACATAGATAGTAATCTAGCCTTTGATCATCACATGTCTACAGTGGTGAGGAACTCATTCTATGTTGCGCTACATATAAACAAAGGTATGGCATCTAAGTCCAAGAAGTCATTGTTCCACTGTATTTGGCATTCATCAGACCTATCATTGAGTATAATGTCCCCTTTGGTATGTACCTAACCAGGCATATCCAACAACTGGAACATCCACAGAGGTTCCTCACTAAAAGAATACAGGAAGTAAGTAATATGTCCTATGCAGACTGCCTCAAGGCCCTATCCCTGTATTCTGTCTCCTACAGGCTTTTGAAGGGAGATCTATGCCTGGCATACAGGGCATTGTCAGACCCCACTCTGATGGACCTCCTGCATATCCACAAAACAAACCGCACCAGAATTACCCATTCTAAACACTTAAACATTGCCTGTGATATAAATAGGACCCGCTGGAGAGATAGGTATGTATCCCAGAGACTACCACATCTGTGGAACATGCTCCCCATCCATGTGAAGCAGAGTTCCTCCCCAACCCAATTCAAGTTCAACTTGTACAATTGGATGGGAAACCAGAAATTCATCACTGGTTTGGCGCCTATGTCTCTAATGGACAGAGGTAACCTGTAAATGGTTCATCTCCCAGGCCCATGCTTACACTTATCAAGGGTATCAGAACTTGTCAGAGATTTGGGATGCATGGCTAGGATTAAAAAGGCCCTTGTGGTCATTAGCCTAGTAAACACCTATGAACATATGAACCTAGAAGTCTGGCAACTGAAGAACCTAAAAGCCAGGGTAGCAGATACATGTGTTTTCCCAAAGCAACTGCAAATTCTGCTTTCTCTGTCACTTTCGATGGGGTATCTGCACAGAACCAAAGATGATCCTTGCTAGAATCCAGGGTAAGCAGTTTGATTACCCAGAGGGGTCCTGCATATGGACCTGTGGGGATCCTCGACCTTATAGAAACAGGTTTGCTAGGCACTGGGTGGGGTGGAGTCAGGGACTGGGGGTGGGGGTCAGGCTCCACTGATGCATTTATAAATGCGTCTTCTAGTAATGCAGGAACTGCAGCAGACATGGGCTAAGTCAAGCCCGTTACAGTCCCAAGGATTCTTTGGCATCCCAGTTCAAGACTTCTGTCATTCTGTGAAACGTATCCTTAAAAGAGAGATTCTCTGTTGAGGAGATAGTGGATACAGAGTTCTTTTTGCCAGATTCACAGCAGCAGGGGAATGGGGTATCCCTATTATAATAATGAGATATACAACTGCAAGCTCCAAAATGATGACAAAAACACTGAAACCACAGCAGAACAGTGAAAATCAATCATCAGTTTTCTCCTAAGTTTTTATTTACAGGAAACAACCCCCCCCCCCCCCCCCAAACACGTACCAGTTCTGAGACTGCCATGTATTAGAGAAAAATGAGTACTGCAAGTAACAGTACTCTTGGACTTCTTACATGTAAGTCCACATTTTTTGTCATTTAGTCTACCTCAGGGGTCTCACCAACAAGTTCAGAATTTGGAATGGCATTTGGCTCATACGAGAATTTGCCTGCTTCGAGTTCTCTGTCTAAGCAGATTCTATCCTTCTGTTCTTAGAGGAAACTCCTGCACATCGGGAATTTCTAGTGCTGGTTTCTTTGTTATATGTTCTTGCAGATAAGTCAGGGTTAAAACTGTTCACAACAGGAATGAGTTTGCTGGTAAATCCAAGCAAATAATAAGAGTTCCCCAACCATTTTTCTTATGATGGTTTGACTGGTGTTAAGCTTTAATTTATTTATTTTTGTGGCAATATTTATGAGTGTTTTATTACTATTTTAATATGCATTGTATTACTACTTTAATATGCATAAATATGCAATGTTTTACTTTGTGCACTGTATGTTTAAATGGTTTAAATGTACATCTGAGGTTAGCGTGACTGTCTTTCTGTTGTCGGTCACTATGAAGCCTGCTGGCCTACTCTACTTGCATACTTTAGTGGGGTCCCTTTCTCTACTGCTTCATTTCCTGTTTGTGGGGTTTAAGCTTTAATTTTCTTTAGAATGCAGATAGTACTACTCTTTAACAACTTTACTGAATTATAACGTAAGACACTAGCAAACATATTTATATAAGAGAAAACAAACCATTTTAACAAATTCCCAGTTACAAACACTATGCATCACATATATTCTTTTGTACGACTACCATCAATCCAACTTTACATAAATTGCTCAATTTGTGCTTTCACTTAAACCTGTCTCCTCCTCCAAAACATTCTTCTGCATGTACTGTTTCCACAATTTCCATTTTTTGTATGCATCCCACTTCCAGTACTTGTATCTCTTTTATAATATTCAATACTTCAAATTCAGATAGTAAAGAGTCTATAAAAGACTTTGATTTCCATTTTCTAGTGTTTGCTTTTTTTGGTAGCAACCAGAGTTAAACTTAACAAGGCCTTACTATGTCTAGGCAATTCAGATTCTGAATTCCAGATCAAAAAATCATTTCCTTAGTTACCCCCAACTGCTGACCCAATATTTCTGACAGAGTACTCTGTAGGGAATTTTTAAAGTCTGCCAACTCATTCTGCTCTCAAACATGTTTAATGTACCTCTTTCTTTCACATCATGCCAATAACAATTGCCATCTGCCTGAGGGAAAATTCTTTGGCGTGTACTTGGGGTATACAAATATCCATACAAACTCTTCCAATCAAAAATCCTACACTATCTGGATTCTGCTGCATATTTGGTAGCAGTAAGTAATGTTCTGTTCCAGATTCAAATAAACACTCTACCCGAGCAGGTTTTTCACTCAGGATATTATTATTATTTATTATTATTATTATTATTATTATTATTAGTATTATTATTTTACTTTTTGGGATGCCTTTTTCTGTTCCTGGTTAGGTAACACAATTATTTTCAGTGCATTTATTGTTGCAGAGTATGTTTAATTTGCGTGTCCTGATTTCTGTGTTGTTTAACTTCTTGTTTAATATAGATTTATTAATGCATTTGAGTCTGGTTCACATTTCTGCTTTTTATTGATGTACTTTTAATATTGTTATTTGTTGTATTTCAGTGTTTGGTCGTCCATCTGTGCCAAATGACTTTCCATATGGTGGCAGGTTGTTCTGTGAGGGTTCTCTCTCTGGATGGCTCTTTAATATCTTAATGTAATTATTTGTCTTTCTGTGAAGGATTTTGTTTCTTAGAGGGCTTTAAGGAGAAATAAATTGCCTATTATTGAATTAGTTTGAACAGACAGGTTTGCAGCTCTAGTCTGGCTGTTTTCTAAATACAAGTAATGCACATTGCTACAAAAATAAATATACTACAACATGAATTAGACATTCTATGACAGAATTATGTGAAATCTACTTATAGAAACAGATGCATCAGATTCTATTTAATTCACACGATTTTCTGAACTTCAGGCTGAAATGCTCATATCATAAAAATTGTCAGCTTGGTTTCCTGAGATGAAATCAGTCTACATTTAAGTATGACTGGAAATTATCAAAATAATTTTGCTTGAATGCAGAAAGCAGAAACCTGTGCTCATCTCCTGAATTTTGTAGTTATTCTGCAAAAATCACCAACTGTTAAGAGTCACAGAACTTAAGCCATAGAATCTAAATGCTTAGCGGTGCGAACCTCAATGGTTACAGATGTTTTCAATATATAAAGCAAAATGTGCACATATACAAATTATGACACTGGTGATAGGTGTTGAGAAAGGTAATCCTCTCATGGGTTTGCTTGTTTTTCATCAATGACCTTGTGGAACTGGTCTAGTCAATTACTTATAGATGGAGACATAAGAACTTAAACCCAGGACAACATGACACACCTTACCTTATACTTTGGTGGTCTGTAATACTGCCAGTACACAGTGAATAGATAAATCTCAAAGAAGATGGCAACATGCCTATCTATGTTACAGATTACAAAAAACAAAAATTTATATTCCCACTTGTTCCTACCTCAGCCTCTTTCCATTTTCACATATTTTTGTCTTCTGAAGAAGTCCAGCTTTCTCTAGATTAAGAACCTAAAACAAAACCAAAAAAAAGTTCAAAAGAAGTGCTACTGGTGTACAAAAGGTCATATGCTGACAAAACTGTATCTCTAAAGAGCCAGAGTTATTCCACAACAGGCCAAGGAATTTAATTTACTTGTGACCAAGTAAAATGTAATCTTTATGAAATGGACTGCTGCTCTGCAAACCAGCAAGTCCTAGCTATTTTATAAATATTAATAGAGTCATAGACTTCACTCACAGTGTGGCATTTTATACTATTACTATACAGTTACATAAGCAAAACTGAACTTCTGCCTGTTACGCAGAAGTGTGTATAAGAGATACAGTCTTGTTAAATCAGCATATGTATTTAAAGTAACTTAGAGGAGTAAGAATGAGAGGCAGGCACACACACACGCATTAATACTTGAATGTTTTTGGGGGGGTGAGGAAGGGGGTGCTAAAACAGCTCCCACAGTAAGAAGACCAGTATTGTATTCTTACTGACACGTCGTTTAGCATTATCTAACATTTTACTAAGCTCCGCCTAACTGGTAAGTTACAAACCTTGTCAAGGAATATGGCTCCCATATCCAAAACTAACCATTCCTTTATAGTACAAGGCAAGACAGCAAGAAACACAAATTCATTCTAAATCCTCATAGACCAATGTTTGGGGCTCAGTCTATGGACCTCAGTGGTGCTGATCTTTCAAAACATCAATCATGCCCAAAAACCTTCAACTCACAGTCTCCCATTCATTACTATGAATGTTAATGCAACATCATCACTATACAGATGCACTAAAGAGGCTCATAATGTGAATTCAGGATGACATTAAATTATGTCACAATTACCTTAATTAGAAAAAAAAATGTAATGCCAAAAAGTAAATGAATACAACTGGAGTGGTAATGGGCTATCAGAAGCTGGTGAGCTCCACAGACACGTTATCCAGTTCATGCAGACTGCTTATTCCTTAAAAAGGAGAAATAAGGAAGCCGCGGTGGTGCAGCAGTAGCGTTGTCGCCGCACAGCAAGAGGTTCTCCCGTTCGATTCTTGGCTGGAGCACCTTCTGTGTGGAGTCTGCATGTCCTTCCCGCGGTCGAGTGGCGTTCAAAAGACATGCATGAATGGGCATGTCTTCATTGAAGGTTGGGTGTTGAGCTGGCACCTCGGCACCGTAAAAATCTACTGCCAATCATTAGCGGACTGAAGTTCCGTTGTGGTGACCCCTAACTGGGAAAAGCTGAAAGAAGAACACTAACATCCTGGATCTAATAATGTAGTTGTTCAGATGTTTCTTTGATATGCAAGATACTCTGTAGCAATCATTTTACTGCGATCTGTATTTCTCATGCCTTGCTCAGTTGCCATATACGAGGCACAGGAATATGGGTGGGAGAAGGTCAGAAGCTGAGGGGCTGGTCAAAGCTGCAATCAATACCCTGATAGTCTGTAAGCTGTGTACTGAGTAAGGTAAATGAAGATGACCCCCCCCCCCGGCAAGGAAGAAATAACTGGGAGCAAAAATCATGGATGATTCATCTTGGTTTGCGGCAGGAAGTGTCATATAAAAATACGTACCAAAGCCCAAGTCCCCATCTTTACCGATTTGGGTTTCTAACATGAACAGTGACCTTCAAACATATATCAGGGTAAGTCAAGGCAGGCTAGTGTAAGGACACCCATGGAGACAGATGTCAGGAGAATAACTGGACACAAGGTCAGAGTATTCGCTTTGAGGGCATAGCTAGATCGAGATCAGGAGGGCTAAAAGGAAGTATCTTACTTCTTCCCTGCACTTCATAAAAGTCCTACTTGTTCCTCTAACACTCTCGCTGTCTAACAATAAGTCCCTTATTCCACTCTGTAATTTCCAGGTGCCCATGACATTGTCATTCGCACATGTCCAGCGCACATACCATTCCTGCTCTCCCTCGTCCTCCTCCATCATTCCTGTACAACGCTACAATAATGCCCAAGGAACTCTCTTAGCTAGAAAACAACAAAGACAATCATGCAAGAAACTTCCATGACCACCACCTTCCACTATTCTGCTACAATGTTGCTAATGTGTGCAGCAGCATCTGTAATGAGCATGCTCAGCGTCACAATGAAAGACATAACATAATGAGCAACGCAGGCCGAAAGAGTAAAATGAGTAGGTATGTCACACTGTTCCACAGGTCTGCGACTAGCTCAGACTGCAACATGTAATAATTACAAGTAGGAAATACAACCTGCGAAGTAAAAGTCGTTTTTGTTTTTAATAACTAATCTCACAGCCACGAAGTAATAAATCTGCACATAACATAAACGTGGAAATTACTAAAGTAATTCTTTCTTATGAGCAGAATACTCAGCAACAGGGTTGGGGAGAGTATGATTCAGACACCTGCAGTGTAACAAATCAAATGACGTATGTGAAACAGCACTCTGTCACAGGAGTATGTGAGAGGGACCTGAAATTATAAGTGTGTGTGTGTGTGTGTGTGTATGCATGCACGCGCACATTGTGAAGCATTTCTCCCCAAGAATGCTAAGTAAAGACATTCTAGGGCTCAATGGGACTAAGCCAGCCAAAAAAAAAAAAAAAATGAAATAAATAAATTTCAGAAACAATAACAGTTACTGCTATGCATACTGCCTCCAAACAACCATCTAAATTTGCTTCACTCTACTTCCTCGAAGTTCATCACATAATTTTTATATGAGTAGTGCAAATACCAGTTAGTACCTGCAGTCCAAGCTAGTTTAACATGCAGCCGGGATGAAGCATACAGTGTACTACTAACAGGATTTAGCAAAACCACTAGCCCATCAAGAAACAAGCCATATGAAGCCCCAGCAAACAACCACCCATACTTTACTCATGCATTTCTCACAGGTGCTGCCATGCAAAAGTCCCCCAAATAAACAGACTTTATTTGCTTCTAAAGCCCTTCAACCCAAAGCTAGCAAAGACATTAAATAATTTTCCCCCAAGACATGAGGGTATTCTGTTTACTAACACGAGAAGGTGGGAAATGGATATCTATCCCACTGGCTTGTTCTACGCTGAAATCCACAGCGTTCCTCCTGTTGAAAGGAGGAGACTCCTTTGAAAGAAACAAGAACACACTTCTTTCAAAATACGAAACACTGCAGCAGTTAAATTTTATTCACCGCTTATTAGTTCAGAACGCATATATGATCATATTAAAGTTTTAGCCGTACACATAAATTATAATATACAAAAATCAAAACATTCACCTGTTAGTACAGTGCCAAGAGACAGTGGAACAATACAGTTTATGTGTGGATTTAAACAATAGTACAGACATACATATGCAAGTTAAAACAGGAATAAATTATGCAACACAAATATGCATGAAAAAGTCTAAGTCAGCACCGGTAAATAAAACTCATGATCACATTAGGCAGATGAAACTAAAAGTCTCTAATCATAATGCATTTATCTGAACCATTTCAACATCAAAATAGATCAAACAAAAACATCAAAGTAGTACTAATCCAAAAAATGTGGACAGGTGAAGCCTCTGTCCACCTCTAAGCCCCATGTGAAGTTCCCGTGTCCGCCTTACTGGTATGCGTTAAATAAGTCTAGTCCTACCAATAATCACAGCCCTACACCTTACCTAAGAAAAATAAAACATTTCCTTAATTCTCTACCAGTATACAGAAAACTTACTTTTGTAGTTAGCAGTAGGGTCACAAGAAAAAGTTGCTATCTATTCTGATTTAAGGTTTGATCATTCAGTAGTTCAACTGACTGCCGCAGTTCCTTAGATGAGCTAGACAGACAGATGCATAGAGACAGAGACAGTAACAGGTACAACACGGTGGGGACACTTCGACACTTTGACATTTTAAATGCAGTTTATTTATGGCGAAATGCACAATTAAACTTCACTTCCAAGCTTCAATAGAAAATAAGTACATTTTTTCTTAACACAGTTCTGGCCAACTCAAAGCTTTTAAGTTTCTCAGTGGAACAAAAATATACTCACTATTATAACGTTTTCAGTCAATCACTTCCTGACACACACTTACTTACCTACATTACAAAGGCGTGAAGTTCACACACTTGGTGGTGTAGTTCAAGCCAAGCTGCCTTACAACGTTCAGGTGATCCACAAACAGGTCCCTGTTTTTTCTTGACGTACTTCACAGGATTCCCAGTGATTCTTGTTACTTCCACAACTTACTCTAGTCACGGCCTACTAAGTGCGTCCACCGTTGGCTTCAAAATTCTTCTCTTTAAGAGACAAATGTCTCTGGCCAATGTAGTTACAGCCCCTACTTTTAACAACAATTATTTCAGCTGATTCTCACTTCACTGTGTATAACATATTTTCTGCTGATGTTACACACTTACCATAAGTACTACCCTCATGTTTTAAAACAAAAAATGTATTTATATATGTGATACATCCATGTGTGCCCACACACACACACACACATATATATATATATATATATATATTGTAACATCTATCTACATATCTATATATCTATACATCTATATATATATATATATTTATACATGTGTATATATATATATATATATATATATATATATATATATATATATATATATATATATATATATGCTATAAGAGTAAGTGTTAAAATAGTCCAAATGCTCCTGTTACTAATAAAATAAATAAATGATCCAAAAGAGAAGCACAGGAGCAAACCAAGGCTGACAACAAAAATCAGCATAAATCCAGCAGTCACTGAGGCTTATTCAAGCAGCAGAAATAAATGCTAGTTCAAACAATGACTGAATCCGTGTCAAAGACAAGTAAAATCCAAGCCGTTTTATTGGTAAGCGCTTTCACCTTGTAAGGGCTTTGTCAAACCATAAGAAACAAACACTGAATAAAATCAAGTCACATTTTATAAGGAAATAAGGCTGACATCACTTCCTGTTCCTGATTAAAACTTTTCAGTATGCAAAAATAATGCATGTCTATAAAAAAATGTATACAGAAAACTATATATATAAACAATATATATATAAAAATATATATAAAAAATATACATCTATATATAAAGGCAAATATAAAACATTTATTAACATTCTAAAATATGTATGTTTATCTCACAGTGAGTCTCCTATTCTTAAGAACAGGTTTCAAAGGAATTTTGTCTATTAAGACCTAGTCTCCGGTCTGCTCTAAGTCTGATAATCCATTTTAATTTCAGTGTTTCAGTGTAATTGCATATATCCCCTCCCCTAACACTGGGTTCATTGATCTGTATAACTAAGAATACAAATGAATGTGTATTGTCACTGTCTATAATGTGTTTAGAAAGTGCACTGCGTGGAGACCGTGTACGAATGTGATAAAGGTGTTCCCTTCCTCTGTCTCGTAGGCGTCTGTCTGTTTTGCCTACGTAGAATGCTTGACAAGCAGTGCACTTAGCTAAATAAATGGCATGTGACGTGTTGCAATTAGCACTGAGTTGAAACCTGAAACAATAGGAAGTAACTGGGTGAATAAACTGGTAATTGGTATCTACAAATTTGCAAAAATTACAGCAATTACATGGAACAGTATCCACAATATTGTTCAAACACTCATTAGGCTGTGTAGATAGGCGAGGGTAACAAAGTAATCTATGTAGGTTAGACTTGTTCCTATATCTAAAATAAGGCTCCTCACCAATAATGTCTTTAAGTTGTGAATCAAGTAAAAGTAGATTCCAATTCTTGTTCAAAACCTCTCTTATACTGTTTATGTCTTGCGTATAACTAACAGAAAATCTAACTGGTGGATTCCTAACTTCAGGACATATATCAGGGACATTCTCTACTGGATATGGTTGTGAGAAATATGGTCTAGCAATACCATTCCTCAGCTCCAAAACACCTTCAAAGTGGGAGGTGATCTCATCTGGCCTATATGCTCTTTGTAAAAGCCTGTTGTTTAAGTTTGACAACTCTTGTAAGAAGCTATCATAATTTGGATTCATCCTGGATTCTCTTATCGCCTGTCCCCTTATCAAGTTCTTATATATGTAATTGGGGTACATACTTTCCCGATGTAATAGGGAATTCCTATAGCACGTTTTTCTAAAGACTCAAGTACTGAGCATCCCATTTGGCAGTCTATCAACAAAAACATCCAGGAAAATATATATATCTATGTGGGTCTGTACCATGCACATAGAACCAAAACAATGTCAAACTCCAAAATATTGAGATGATAATACTGTAACTGCATAACATAGATTATTGAAACTCAACAATATTTAAGAAATGTCAGGAAGAGTAACAGCCATACGTAGAGCTACTGCATTAGCTATGGTAGAAGTCACAAGGTTTGTTCTGAGAATGTAGGGAGTGTTTATGAAACAACGCTGCCACAGAAGGAGACGGCATTATTGACCATTGACAGCTGTGTGTACAATATAGAGAAGAGGAATAAAACAGAAAATACTGTTACTGCAGAAAAAAATTAGTGAATTGTTTTAGTGTATGTTTTCAAAACAGATGCCAATATTAACCTCTTGCACTCTACAGTACCAGTGCACTATGGTGGTATTTAAATATCTAGTAAGTAACTGGACAACTTCTGCAATACTGGTGTAACATGTTGGTACTTAGCTACCATGGTAACTAATTGGGCAAGCTCTGCAGTATCAATTTAATATGCTGGTACTTAGCTATCCTGGTAAGTAACTGGGCAAGCTCTGCAGTACCAGTGTAACATGTTGGTACTTACCTATCCTGGAAAGTAATTGGGCAAGTTGTGCAGTATTAGCGTAACATGGTACTTAAATACCCTGGTAACTAAATAGGCTGTAGGTCCTCTTTGTTTGGAGGCCTCTGGTATAGTGTTACTAGTCCACACAGGAGGAGAAAACTGCATAAACCACAACAAGGAGGTCAGAAGATTCAACTTCAGATTGTTGTCAAACATTGCCCATACATCACAAACGTTGAACATAAAGCAGAGCTTGTTATCACTGAACATAAGATCAGGAGATAAAGACTAGCAGAGCAGAGTCCCTAACTGTAGTATGAACACTTATTTCCACTACATTAGTGGTTTTAATCTTAACCCGATTACTGATAATCCAGTTATGGATATATTCCGAGTCATTAACAACATGGTTTACAGAAGAGAAATTACTGAGGGAAATGAGTGGTATAAATAAGTGTTATCAACATAACAATGACATTGTAATCCTCCTGAATGAATGATTAATAAATGAGAGGTATAAATAGGTGTTATCAACCTAACAATGATATTGTAATCCTCCTGAATAATTAATAAATGAGAGGTATAAATAGGTGTTATTGACATAACAATGATATTGTAATCCTCCTGAATAATTAATAAATGAGAGGTATAAATAGGTGTTATTGACATAACAATGATATTGTAATCCTCCTGAATAATTAATAAATGAGAGGTAGAAATAGGTGTTATCAACATAACAATGATATTGTAATCCTCGTGAATGAATGATTAATAAATGAGAAGTATAAATAGGTGTTATTGACATAACAATGATATTGTAATCCTCCAGAATAATTAATAAATAAGAGTATAAATAGGTGTTATCAACATAACAATGATATTGTAATCCTCCTGAATGAATGATTAATAAATGAGAGGTATAAATAGGTGTTATTGACATAACAATAGTACTGTAATCCTCCTGAATGATTAATAAATGAGAGATATAAATAGGTGCTATCGACATAACAATAGTACTGTAATCCTCTTGAATGATTAATAAATGAGAGGTATAAATAAGTATTATCTACATAACAATGGTACTGTAATCCTCTTGAATGATTAATAAATGAGATATAAATAGGTGTTATCGACATAACAATGATATTGCAATCCTCCTGAATGAATGATTAATAAATGAGAGGTATTATCAACATAACGATGATATTGTAATCCTCCTGAATGAATGATTAATAAATGAGAGGTATAAATAGGTATTATCGACATAATGATATTGTAATCCTGAATGAATGATTAATAAATGAGAGCTATAAATAGCTGTTATCGACATAATAATAGTACTGTAATCCTCTTGAATGATTAATATCTCCCAAATGCAGCAAGTGTATGTAGGAAAGTAGTAGTCTAAGAAGGAAGCATTGCAGTTCTGCACAATCCAGAGGGGGTGAATAAAATGAATTTACCTTAGTACCTTTGGATTCACCTGGTCAGGTAGGAGGTAAATCTGTCTAGGAAAATATCACAAGTAAACAGGAGCTATCAAAATGGCTAAGAAGAACAGAATGATCCACAGTGTCAAGTGCCAACAGACAAAGGAGGACCAAGACAGAACAGCGCCATTAATCCTTTAAAATACAGAGCTCATTAAATATTATAGAAAAAGCCTGCTTCATTACTGTGTCTAACTCTAAATCTAGAATGGAATGAGTAATTTACTGTTTCTGCGGCTCACACGATTCCAATGTATACAACTTTCTCAAGAATCTAAGAAATAAATTTTAGGTTTGACATCTGATTAAAGTTATCCACATTATCTGAAACTATGACAGTATTTTTTGAGACTCTGATGAGGCTAAGTTGGCAGTAAAGCAGTGGGTTGCTATATCACACTCCTCAGCTGCTAGAACCTTCCATGTGGAGCAGCATTCTGGACTTCAAAGTCATTTAGCACCACATAATAAGGTAGCTGGCTAGTTGGTCACAGCACAGCTCTCCTGAAAGTAGTACTCATGTTTGTTATGAGACACCTCTGCCTGGTAAGCAGTTACACGAGACTCCATCATCAGTCATATGCTCTAACCTCTGTCTTCATCTCTCAAGTTCCCAGAGCTGAAAGCTGAGCCACAGCTTTTTGAAGAACTAAGTAGAGAGAATATACATAACTTGGGGTCACCACACTGACTGCAAATGGCAAAGAGTGAGGTTGATCAACCATGAAGTAAATGGCTGAGTGGTCAGACCAAGTGACAGGTTCCATACCAAGCAACCTGCTATCACACCTACCTGGAACACCATGTCATCAATAGTATAAACAAGTATGTTTTACCAAAGGAAACCATCTCAGTAAACCCAATTCCCTTCACAATGCAAGTTATTACCTAAACAAAAAACACTGGCTCCTTATCAGTGCTTATATATAACCCCTCCCCCTGGGCACCCTCCAAGGCCAACCACTATGAACACAAACAAATAGGAGGAAGTAAGTGAATTCCTGTAGTAATGTCTTCGTACTTTGAGATGAATGGCATATAAAGATACACCTACTGGATAAGAACACACCCAGAGGTAATGAATCCAATAAAAGTTTTAATAAACTCCAAACAGCACAAAAGGTAATGTAAAGCGCTTTTTGTCTAGTTGATTCATCAGACTTCCTCAGACAAACTCATACAAAACAAGCACCATGTTTAAATTAAAAACTTTTCCCTCCAAAACTACATCAGCCTATCAAACACACTGTTCAATTAATATCAATTAAAACATTTAAGTTATATAAAAAGTTATATTAGTTTAACATCTATATTTATTAGGGTTATGAGTAGTACCCACTTTTCATGTCTTGGTTTTCCAGGTTAGGTTTTTATGACAAGTAAGGTTTTTCATAAAATGTTGTTTTAAAAAAAATGTTCAACTGTAAGTACAAGGTTTAGGGTTTTATATAACTTTACTGTTTTAATTGATGTTAATTGAACAATGTGTTTGATATACTGATGTAGTTTTGGAGGGAAAGTATTTAATTTAAACATGGTGCTTGTTTTGTATGAGTTTGTCTGAAGAAGTCTGATGAATTGACTAGAAGAAAAGCGCTTTACATTACCTTTTGTGCTATTTGGAGTTTATTAAAACTTTTATTGGATTTGTTACCTCTGGGTGTATTCTTATCCAGTTTGTGTTGTCACTGTGTCCGCCTTTGTTCATTTCATATATGAAGATATACCTGTATAGGTTAATAGGTGTTTACTAGGCTAATGACAACAAGGGCCTTTTTAAGCCTAACAATGCATCTCAAATCTCTGAGAAGTTCTAGTACCCTTGATAAGTGTAAACAGGGGCCTAGGGAAATGAACCATTTACAAGCAGAAGCCTGGAAGATGAACCATTTACAGGTTGCCTGTGCCCATTAGAGACATAGGTGCCAAACCAGGGATGAATTTCGTGTTCACCATCCAATTGTCCAAGTTACATTTGAATTGGGTTAGGGAGGAATTTGGCTTCACATGGACAGGGTGGTATTTGGATACATTCCTGTCTCTCAACAATGCCCTATTTATATCACAGGCAAGGTTTAAGTCTTTAGAATGGGTAATTCTGGTGCTGTTTGTTTTGTGGATATGCAGGAGGTCCATCAGAGTGGGGTCTGACAATACCTTTTATGCCAGGCATAGATCTCCCCTCAACAGCCTGTAGGAGACTGAATACAGGGATAGGGCCTTGAGGTGGTCCGCATAGGACATGTTACTTACACCATGTATTCTTTTAGTGATGAACCTCTGTGGACATTCTACTTGTTGGATATGCTTGGTTAGGTACATACCAAAGGGGACATTGTACTCAATGATAGGTCTAATGAATGGCGAATACAGTGGAACAATGACTTCCTTGGACCTAGATGCCATAACTTTGTTTGCAAGTTGTGTAACAAGAATGATTTCCTCACTAGTGTAGACACATGACAGTAAAGGCTATATTGCTGTCTACGTGTGTCCCTAATTCCCTGAATACTGGGTCAACTCTAAGGCGTGTGCTGTCAGTATGATAGCTACCACAGATGGATGACTTCCCAAAGATACCATTATGCATTTCTTTGCATTTAGTTTTAATCCATGGCTCTGACACCAATTGTTTGTCTGTGTCAGCCTCTTCTGGAGAACATTTGTGTCACTGTGAGATTCAATGACAGCTCCTAATTTGCAATCATCTGCAAATTTAGTCAGTCGGAGAACACTGACATTGGCCTTGATGTCAGAGACGTAAATGCAAAAAAGGTGTGGTCACAAGGACTGATCCCTGAGGGACTCCACTTATGACTGGTCTCTTTGTAGAAGCAGACTCCTCAATTCTACCTTCCTGGGCCCTGTCTGTGAACCAGTCAGCTATCCAGTGAGTGACATAAGGGTTTGTACCTAACCTCTTGAGTTTGTCAACAATGTCCGAGTGGGGCATTTTGCCAAATGCCTTGGCCAGGTCAAGGTAAGCAGTGTGAACCAATCTGCCCTCATCCATTGCTTTAGTGACTTTCTCAAAGGAATCCACCAGGTTCAGTAGGCATGACCTGCCCTGGGTGAAACCAAACTGAGTTGGGTCCAGTGTCTGGAGGTTTACTATATCTATAGTGATCATCTCCGTGATAATTCTTTCCATGGCTTTACATATGACTAGTGAGACTTATGGGTCTCTAGTTTCCAGGGTCTGTAGATGGCCCACCTTTGTGAAGAGGGATGACTGTTGCCTTTCTCCATTTATGAGGCACAAAGCCTGTTTGGAGGTTACTGTTAAATACCAATTCCAGAGGGCCTGATATATCATGTTTCATGCTATTTAGAAGACATTCTGGGATACTGACAGGACACACTGATATAGTATCCTTGGCCTTAGACAGAGCATTAAGGACCTGTTCCCTACTGATAGCAGGGGAAATTACATTTGATGATATTTCTTGAGGAAGGTTAAGGGGGGGAGAAAGGGGTATAAGTTGGAGGTGAATTTGTCAGCCAGTTGGATTGGTATATTTTCTAGCTCAGTGTAGGGGGCTCCATTTACAATCAGCTCTGCACACAATTATTTATGGTCTTTGAAGTTACGGACATATGTAAAGAATGCCTTGTGGTTATTGTTGACCTGGGAGGCCACATTTACAAATCTGGCTTTGGTAGACTTTATTTGTCCTCTGAGTTGTTGTTTAGTTTGATGAGAGAGCGTTTATCCTGCTGGGTGCTGCACCTCCTAATTTTTACCAAGATTTTCTTTCTTTTTTGTTTAGACTCCTAGCATTGAGCAGTAACCCTTTAGCATTTCTTGGTTTTGATTTGCTATGTCGGAAGTACTTTCAGTTTGGCATTGCCTAAAAAGGAACTATGGGGGAAGACATTGTTTTAGCTAATATTCGAAAGCCAAATGGGAGAGGTGCAGACCATTCCTGCCAAAGCAATGTGGTCTGTTCACCACCTTCTTCCATGTTGACAAATATTGCACCCCTTTAGAATGGCACCAGAAATTAAGCCAATTATTAGTCAGTCATCTTTTGTTCATATTGTGGCATCATCCTTCAAGAAGGTAAAATGTTGCTCAGTGCCAGGCTCATACCAGCCTTGGATACACATTCCGAGAGCTCTGTGATGTCTCTCAAAATATTCTAGGTAGGGACTGAGTCATACTGGCACTTATGTCCAATGACCTGACAGCATGCATAATGTGGCAGATCCTAGCTCCTGAAAGGCAACTGACTGTGACTTTCCCCTTATTCAGCCTGATGAGAGGGCCATCAATGTGTCTCACAATGGAGTCTCCAATGGCCAGAATGTTGGATCGTGTGGAGGCTTGCCTTACGGGCTTAAAAGTAGAGGCTCCAGGAGATGTAGTTATATGTGTTGATGTGGGTGTTGTTTTGAAAGAGTGCATTTGGAGCTGTGGAGAGTATTTGTTATGTGTAATTCATCTAGGAGGTCTAGAAAGGTTACATTTAAGTGTCTCACCATACGTGGGTCTATATGCCTGCTTTGAATTGTGTTTGATGGGCGCAGCATGTGTACAACTGGACAATCTTACTGACATTAGGAGTACCTTTATGTGACAGATATAACCTAAATCCCTTTTAGTCTGTGGTACATAGGTTCATAGCTAAGTACTTGGCTAGAAGCCCATGGGGCCATTTTAAGCCTAGCCTATTTCCCTTTTTGAGAAACAAACCCTGCATCTCTTATCTGTGAGGTAAACACCTTAACCATTATGCCAACCCCCAACCCTGTAAATGCCACCCTTGCAGGGGCACCCAGATTTGAAATGGGGACCGCTTGATCTGCAGTCAAATACTCTACCACTGAGCTATACCCCAGTTTTACATGTATGTCTCTCCTATACCCATGTCACATGTAAAAGAGCTGCCCCGTGTCACATTTAAAAGAGTTGCTACAGTCAGCCATGGTCTGTTTGATATTAATGGCTGAACAATGTAACAATAGCAACCCCACCACCAACCTGATCTAGTCTTGGGTGATTAATTATTGAGAGGGGGGGTGATGTTGCCACAACAGGGCCAAAGTTCTTATCTAGCCAGGTCTTGGTGACTAAGGCCAGGTCTACATCAGCTGCAGGCCCAACAATGTGTCCCTTGAAGGGGACAGAGGTGGCATTAAAGTCCCAACACCTGCGTCACACCACATCAAAGTACAACACCTGGGTCACACTGCATTAAAGTACAACACCTAGGCCACACCCTATTAAGTACAACACCTGGGTCACACCTCTAGGGGGTAGGTCATTGGACACACATGGGTTATGTACAGCATGTGGTATTTATTTTTTATTTAAGATTTGCTGACTAGGTTAGTCCTGCTAGGTTGATGGCCTATTTTCAAGGGAGACATGATAGCAATTAAACTACTAGAGAAAATTTTGCCAAGGCATCGGGGAACTTCCCCTATGTTAACTGACAGGTGCTGTGGGATCTTTTAGAGCCACTTGAACAAATAACAACTCAAGCAGATGGTACCCTGCTTTAACATCTCATCTGGAATAAAACATATTCAAGAGTGCAGCACTGCCCTTATGCCACACTGCAGTGTCAGTAATCAATCTCTCTGGTGTGGGATTAGAAGCCACAGCCTTCTGAACTAAAGGTGAGTGTGCTACCTGTTGCACCACTGACAGTGTTATCATCACATACAGCATCCTAACTGTGCAAGTATATGCCAGAACTTAGAATTTTACTACCTCCCATGCCTAACATGAGCAAAAACAGTTTTGTAGTTTAGACATACTTAGCTTGTTACTCTGCCATGTATTTCCTCCCAGGAAGTCTGGATACATCATAGCCAAACTCATCTTGGGTGTGAAGGCCATCACAGGCATGCTACACCATGCTTTCATCACAGTCTCCACTACTTGACTTTCTTGAAGGTCTTGGTCACCAGACGTTATTTGGGATATTTTTGGAATTCCTGCATGCTCAACTGTTCTCCTTACTGGTTTTCTCTTTTTTCTAGCATAGAGCATGTGTGCATTTCATTTCTTGTGTGGCATGGTCGCTGATGCAATATAAAGCTTTTACAATGGGTGTATGCTCAGTTACAGTTTTGTTTCATACTCTCTACTATTTTGTTCACAAGTTGCATCTCACTGACGCATTGTTGTAAATGGTTAAAACATCCACATTTATTTTGTTCTTTCTACACATCATATTGAGAATTTGACACCTGTAGATCTTCCTGAGAATAATTTACACAGACACAGGTGGTGAGTCTACTGGTTTACACCCCACAAGTGGACTACGTTTAACGTTAAGTACATTTGAGGCATACTGTACTCTCCCAGTTTGACTAAGCTTTATTTCTGCAGCTTTGGTTTCTGCTGCCTTTTCTTTTATAATCACACCAGGCACAGGCTCACTAGCCTGTTGGACTGTAGCCTCATTTTATTTAGCTGTATTTATGGCACTCAGTTCAATGATATCTTTTCAGTTCTCTCTGTAGAAGTTTAATTAGAGCTTAATTCTTTTGTCTGAGAACATCCTTCCCCTTTTGCAGCAGTAAAATGATCCTGTATTAGCTCAGCATCGTGAAAAGCAAGTCCTAGTTCAGAATGATTTAATTCGCTGTTTGTTGGGTCTTAGTCTCACTTTTCACATTTTAACACATAAATGTTAATTCAAGCACAGCAACATGCAATTTTGTTTTCTCTTCCAGTAACATTGTAACAAGGCTTAATTTCTTTTGCATTTTTCTTCTAACAGCCATTCGTGCATTTCATTTTTACTTCATTTGTGTAAGTTTATTTTAGAACTGTGTTCTCTTAGATATAGCTAGAAACTAGGAAGATTAGATTAGTCTTTTTCTGTACTGATGTCAGAACCTTTCTACTGTATTATTTTAAGTATTTCTCTGTGATCTCTGAACTCTTGACTAGCACTGTGTAGTAAGAAGTATTGTCTTGCATTTTTATTATTTATTATTAAATATTTTTAAACCTTTCAATTGTGGCTGTTTTCTGTAGAGATAATTTAAGCTCTAGAGTACATTGCATGTATATAGTGATACTGACCAAGCCACTTCAATAAACCTTGACTGCTCAGTTGCACTTACCATTTGGATATTAATATTGCACAGTATAATTAGACACCCTTTCATAATGACCTTTTGGTAGCTGATAAATATTAGTGGGTGGTGGCAAGTGGTACTACCATATAGTCTGGGTAAAAGGGGCACAGCTGGAGAACCTGTGCCAGCCTTCCCCAGGAGTGTCTGTGTGGTTGCATATAACTCATCTCAAAGTGTGTGTGTGTGTCAGCTACATGGGCAGGGACACAAAGCACTGGTTGGACAGAGAGGGTGCTGGAGGTTTTAGCTTGCCCACTAGGCTGAGATCTGGACCCTATAGCTGTGCCAGTGGTGAGTCTTACTGGGGGCCTGGAGAGAAAGGGAGAGACCAGCCCCAGACTGACTATGATCTCTGCGTGCTCTTAAGGGAAATTGTACTTTACTGTGTGTGTATTTATTATCCTTTCCCTAATATGGACACCCCTCACTGGTGTTCGTGGTGAGGATTGAGGCTCCTTGATTGCTGGGCCAGTGCACGGGCGTCACAGTCTCACCCTTCACATTTTTACACATAAATGTTAATCCAAGTACAACACTGTCCAATTTTGTTTTCTCCTCCAGTAACAGAGTAACAAGGATTCATTTCTTTTGCATTTTTCTTCTAGGAGCCATTCATGTGCATTTCATTCTTACTTCATCCGTGTGCTTCATTTTCTACAGCCTTTTAAAGCTTTTCACGGGGAACTCTGTTTGTACCTCTTTGATACTTTTAGATTTCTTTTGTATTGTCAACTGGACCTAAGTGTCATGCTTTTGTTTAGGGATACGGTCACTTTATGTTATGAGCAGCAGTCTGTCTATAGTTCTGAGTTTTATTCCCTTTTTTTGAGCTGTGTCTTTAGTATTTCATTTTCAGCTTGTAGTCTCTGTGACTTTGCTTATAGAAAAGGATAATGACGTTAATTGTGTGCAACTGCTCCAATCTGTAAACACACAACATCAGCTTGAATTTAAAACTGACTTTATTTCTTATTTTTCAAATTAAAGCACCAGGTCATTTTGCCCTTTTCCCAAAATAATTATTTTCCAGCTTCTTTAAAACAGTTTCCCTTTGGTTTTATTTAGTTTGCCCTTTTTGGTGCTGCACAGACTGTTTCTGCAATCCCTTCCTGTGTTCCACAGCATTACATCATAAATAAAATATAGATATGCAGCTCTCTTTCTCCAATCTATATTCTGCTTCAGCACAACTACTTGCTCTCCTGTATGCCTGTGATGTCACACTGCTTAGCACTTTCAAGTTTACTACCATGTTACCCTGTTCCAACTTGTACAGAAACATCAGCGTTTTGTTTTTTTTTTCTGACAATTCAGCAACCTCTTTTTCTGTTTCAGATGGACTTCTCATCTCCTGGTCAAGGTCAGGCAATGCTGTTACTGATTCTTCCTGATTATAGACAACACCCTTGGCTGCCTTAGAAAGGTTGCACTATCAGTCGATGCCATGACTTCGTCTTACAGAGCTGTAAATCTCCAGGCAAATGTCTTATTTACTTTCTCTTGTTGCTGGTTAACACTTTGTTGAACAAACAGACTTCCTGAAAAGGTGTTCATTACCTTTCCTATAAGTTCTTGTTTCTTAACATCTATTAGCTTGCAAAACAAATTTTGTCCTTCAGCAAAATTTATTTTAGTTCTCTTAGAACCATTGCAACAACAGTCATTTATTTATTGTTTATTTCACATTTGTTTACTGGGAAAGTCCGACTTGGAACAAAGCCAATTTTCAGTGAAGACCCGGGGAAAAGTGGTCCAGAAGCACGTTTTTGAAATGTGGGAGGAAACCAGAGCACCCAGAGGAAACCCACATGAAAGCAAGGGAGGACATGCACTTTAGACATCTGTAGCACTTGACTGAAAAAAAACACATTTCTTCCTATCGGAAATATTGTGATGCAAAGCATTCTAATTCTGTGGCACCCACAGCACTGTGTGTAATAAGACTTACTTGGCTGGCCCTCCAATTTCTTTTGTGGGTACATGTCACTGCATCTGAGCACAGCCTAACATTTGCTCCCCTTCCATGATAGCACATTTGCTGTTTTGCCTTGTGACGACTGTGCCTTTGCCCAGCAATCAAGGAGCCTCAATCCTCGCCACTAACACCAGGGAGGTCATCTCATAGAAGAGGAAAGGATAACTAATACACACAGTAAAGTACAATTTCCCTAAAGTGCACACAGAGATCACAGTCAGTCTGGGTCTGGTTTCCTCCTTGCTCACCAGGTCCCCAATAAGACTCCCCAATGGCACAGCTATAGGGTCCAGGTCTCAGCCTAACTGGGCAAGCTAGAACCTCCAGTACCCTCTCTGTCCAACCAGTGCTTCATGTCCCTGCCAAGTAGCTGACACAACACACACACACTTTGAGATAAGTATTTATACAACTTCACAGACACTCCTGGGAAAGGCTGACACAGATTTTCTAGCTGTGCCCCGTTACTCAGACTTTACGGTAGTAATTACTGCCACCACCCAGTTAATAATATTAGCTACTTAAAGGCCCTTAAAAGGCTGTCCAATTATTACTGTGCAATATTAATATCCAATGGTAGTATGACTAAACAGTCTCAAGGCTTAATTTGGAGTGACTTAGACAGTAAACTCTATAAATATGCAATGTATTCTACAGCTTATCTCTGCACAAAGCAGCACAGGTAGAAGGTTTTAAAAATATTTAATAATAAATAATTAAAACACAAGACAAAACTACTACACCATATCTAAGAGTTCAGAGAACACACAGAAACTTACAATAATATAGTAGGACAGGTCTGATTTCGAAGAAAAACACCTAATTAATCTTTACTAGCTTTAACTATTCCTACAAGAAATCACAGTGCTAAAAACTTACATGTGAGCATAAGCAGAGTGCTGGTAAGTTGGAAATCAAGACCAAAATGCTCTTTGGTCTCTTGTGAGAAACAATACCCAAACATCACCAACAAACATGTCTCCAAGGCCCTCCCAAAACTACATCATTCTTGACACTCAGGTCTTCCCAGCACTCACACTGCACCATCCTGACACCTGCTCTGAACTCCCAGGCCAATAGAAACTTCAACACCTGCACAGGAGAACACAGCACTATATACACTCCAGCAATTAGTCCTTAGTTAACACAATAATCAGAATGTCTTCAGCCAGCCTGACCGGAACCAACTTTAAAGATCAAAGAATGTCATAAAATCATTTCAATTTCAAAAGACAAATTTGAAAGGCTTGACTTAGTTTTTCTTTACAGCAAGGGAGCAATGTTGTTACAATCTTGAAGTTCACATTTTACAGTGTTTTCTTTACACTCAAGAAACACGCCTGTACCTTACATCTATTATCAAGAAAGCATGCCTGTATTTTACACCTACCCACAAATACCAGAATTAGATATCAAATCCTATTTGACGAGGCTGGCAGCCTTCGCCATCTCTCCCCAACCGTCACATGGTCTCTTACCTTTTTTGTCTCTCATTTTTCAATACAGATAACTGGCAACCTTACAACTAGTTTCACCAGGTTTGAACACTATTTTCTTTGTAGTAGTGACAGCGCACTCAGCATTGAGAGCATACTGACAAACATTACTGCATGGTATGGGAACTGTAATGCCTCAGATTGCAAGACTCTTCAGAGAGTAGTAAAAGCAGTGGAAAGAATCACTGGCTCTCCACTGATGTCCTTGGATAACTTACATGAATCTCGATGTATTGGAAGAGCTAGAAAGATAACAAGTGACCATACTCACCCTGCTTGTGGTATGTTCTCCCGCCTTTCCCGGGTAGACATTACAGCAGCATAAGACTTCCAGGCTCAAGAGAAGCTTTTTCTCCCTTATCTACCAAATTGCTGAACTCTATCAACAGGCATGCCAGAACCCATTCTGCTCTTTCAAACAATTAACTAAATATTCTCTTGATTAATCCATTAAATGACATACTCTCATGTCTGCTTATTCTAAGGTCTCTACTACTAGTAGCATACTTTATTGCAATATCCAAATCTTCATCTGTCCTGAAACTTGAATGTGTAATACTGTATACAATATTTTTGCTTCACAGGTACCTATTAATGCAAAAATTCAAGTTCGTGCAACATCTACTTGTGCAATAACCTAAATGGCACATTTTTGTGCATGCAATGTCAGTCCTAGTATTACTAAATAGTAACTGTATGTATGCATGCATGTATGTATGTTTCTTGCACTAGGAATGAAGCAATGTAACTTTGCTTAGCTGCACTATGTACAGATCTAAATGACAACAAAACTTACTTTGAATTTGACAGTGCACAGCAATGAGCCCCGTTTTTACTGTTAAACGGTTCACCATTTTACAGGTAGTGCTATGCATAAATGTGGTTTTGTACATTGTCACAGAACATTCACAGCACATGCTTAAGTATCTCTTTTCTATAGTAACCTTTAACTGCCAAGAAGAGTCAGCTTTACAGCAGGGTCAAGCCCTTCTACAGGCACACCACAGTAACCTTCCTTTTTGTACTACAACACTCCCTCTGTAACAACTCACCACTCAGGATGATTAGATTTTTATTTACTGCTCTCTCACGTACAGAAACTGCCAAAGGTTTTAAGGAAAACGTCATTCAGACAACTCCTGTAAGACTCAATACGTATACAGTTTCACATTTGTAAGGGATTTCTACATACAACACATTTCATTCTTTTGCTTTTTTTATTTTTCAGTGATCTGGGATTATACACATACATACTTGTCAGCAAAACAGAGTTTCTACTAGGGTATTTCAAGAGCAATATAGTTCTCAATTTAAATTCAGACAGCATTCCCCAGTTTGTGACGGCTGGCAAGGAAACAAGGAAAAAGAACAGACTACAGACAAATGACTGCAGATGTATCTGAACTGTGCAACCCTGTATCTGACCTGTGCATGCCTGTATCTGAACTGTGCAACCCTGTATCTGACCTGTGCAACCCTGTATCTGAACTGTGCATGCCTGTATCTGACCTGTGCATGCCTGTATCTGAACTGTGCAACCCTGTATCTGAACTGTGCAACCCTGTATCTGAACTGTGCAACCCTGTATCTGAACTGTGCAACACTGTATCTGACCTGTGCATGCCTGTATCTGACCTGTGCATGCCTGTATCTGAGCTGTGCAACCCTGTATCTGACCTGTGCATGCCTGTATCTGAACTGTGCATGCCTGTATCTGACCTGTGCATGCATGTGTCTGAACTGTGCAACCCTGTATCTGACCTGTGCATGCCTGTATCTGACCTGTGCATGCCTGTATCTGACCTGTGCATGCCTGTATCTGACCTGTGCATGCCTGTATCTGACCTGTGCATGACGTATCTGAACTGTGCATGCCTGTATCTGACCTGTGCATGCATGTATCTGAACTGTGCAACCCTGTATCTGACCTGTGCAACCCTGTATCTGACCTGTGCATGCTTGTATCTGACCTGTGCATGCATGTATCTGAACTGTGCATGCCTGTATCGGACCTGTGCATGCATGTATCTGAACTGTGCATGCCTGTATCTGACCTGTGCATGCCTGTATCTGACCTGTGCATGCCTGTATCTGACCTGTGCATGCCTGTATCTGATCTGTGCATGCCTGTATCTGAACTGTGCGTGCCTGTATCAGACCTGTGTGTGCCTGTATCTGAACTGGGAATGCCTGTATCTGAACTGTGCATGCCTGTATCTGACCTGTGCATGCCTGTATCTGAACTGTGTATGCTTGTATCTGACCTATGCATGCCTGTATCTGAACTGTGCATGCCTGTATATGACTTGTGCATGCCTGTATCTGACCTGTGCATGCCTGTATCTGACCTGTGCCTGCCTGTATCTGAACTGTGCATGCCTGTATCTGAACTGTGCATGCCTGTATCTGAAGTGTGCATGTCTGTATCTGACCTGTGCATGCCTCTATCTGAAGTGTGCATGCCTGTATCTGACCTGTGCATGCCTGTATCTGACCTGTGCATGCCTGTGGTGTATACATGGCCATGAATATGTGCATGCATGCACCAGATGGTTACATTAAGGACAGTTTCACAAATAAAACAGCTAACCATGGTAGAGGACTATATGTATCTGAACTGTGCATGCCTGTGGTGTATACATGGCCATGAATATGTGTATGCATGCACCAGATGGTTACATTAAGGACAGTTTCACAAATAAAACAGCTAACCATGGTAGAGGACTACATGTATCTGAACTGTGCATGCCTGTGGTGTATACATGGCCATGAATATGTGTATGCATGCATCAGTGTCTGAACTGTTCATGCCTGGGGTGTATACATAGCCATTAACATATGTATGCATGCACCAGTATCTGACCTGTGCATGCCTGCGGTGTATACATGGCCATGAACATGTGTATGCATGCACCAGTATCTGAACTGTGCATGCCTGTGGTGTATACATGGCCATGAACATATGTATGTATACATGGCCATGAATATGTGTATGTATACATGGCCATGAATATGTGTATGCATGCACCAGTATCTGAACTGTGCATGCCTGTGGTGTACACATGGCCATGAATATGTGTATGCATGCACCAGTATCTGAACTGTGCATGCCTGTGGTGTATACATGGCCATGAATATGTGTATGCATGCACCAGTATCTGAACTGTGCATGCCTGTGGTGTACACATGGCCATGAATATGTGTATGCATGCACCAGTATCTGAACTGTGCATGCCTGTGGTGTATACATGGCCATGAATATATATATGCATGCACCAGTATCTGAACTGTGCATGCCTGTGGTGTATACATGGTCATGAATATGCGTATGCATGCACCAGATGGTTACATTAAGGACAGTTTCACAACTAAAACAGCTAACCATGGTAGAAGACTTAAAGGTGCATCTTGTCAACAGGAGTGAAGACACTGAGCAGACTTGCCCAGGATCCTTCCAACTTAGTTGACTAATGTACTGCTGAAAACCTCGATGAACATGAAATGGATGGAGAGTCAGAGCTACAAAAAGGTTAAAAGGCATTACTTGCTAGTAATGGTACAACCTCAGAGACATCAACTCAGAAAGTTTCATAGATTTATTTATTTACTGATTTGTTGACATTTGATTACTGGGAAAGGCCGACTTGGTAGAAAGCCCATTTTCAGCGGAGGTCCGCGGGGAAAAAGCTTCAAATTATTACGAAACATTTTAAGAACAATAATTTTACATTCTTCAAAAATAAAACAAAAACATCTGTAGTTTAAAAACTTATAATAAATTAGACATAATATAAAAACAATGGTTAAGAATCGATACAAGGTTTATGACAACCATTTCATATTTAGGAAAACTTTAAACAGTCTGTAGAGAAATTAAAGATAAGTTAGTCTAATGCAATTAGGAATTGCAATACAAAGAGAGGGAAAACATGCTTATGGTATATTTAGAGAGAAAGTCAGGGAAGAGAATTTGATAGAAGTAAGTAATTAAGTGAAGAAGGGAGAGTAGGGAGGTATAAGGAATGAAAAGGCACTTGTTCACATTTAGGGATATAGTTTATCCTGGTTTTGAGCAAGAACAGAACCAGATTTTAGCTAGGAAGTCATATTCATAATTATGTGACTTCTAGCATATAATTAATTTATAATTAGATCCTGAAGGTCAGCATAGTAAAAAGAAAATGATAGAAATATTAACAACTAACACATTTAAAAGACCTTTATCTACTACTTTAAGAAAATGGGTGTGTCAAAGTGACCCAACGGATTCTGAAAGTTCTGTAACAATGGTAGAAAGATTGATATACCACAGGACTATGTACAGAACTGAACAGTGTGGACCTGTGTCATATGTTAGTAACAAACAAAAAGTATCATGTATAGACATATTCTGTTTTAAATGTGAAAAAATGTTCAGATAGCTAGATTCTGTACTAGTGATAGTAACGTTCTTACAAATGTGGAAATTATGGCCTCTGAAAAATATGCTTCTTTATGTCTATGGAATGTGATAACTGAAATATAATAAATTATGTGCTTAATTTCTTAGACCACATTCTGTTACTTTGTTACCGTAAAGTTAATTAATTGCAATTGCCTTCTAACGATGGCTTGTAACACATTAAAAGTATTATGCTGTTTACTTAGTATCTCAACATACTCCAAATGTTAAATGGTGTTAAAAGGGTATACATATATTTAGATATGTGAAGGAAAGATATAGGTTTTGACATTTTATGTGTTTAGAAATTCAGCAGCGTAAGTTCCAGTTAAGAAAAAAATGAACAAACTGTAAAAAGGCAGAGATGAACTTAATGAAACTTTGGGTCTAGAAATTCAGTTATAGCTCCTCACTCTAAGGAAAGTTGACATGTCTGAGAAGTTGCAGTGCCACATTTCTCAACTTCACTGCTGTTAATAGGAGGAAGGGAAATCAGCAGCAATCAGAGTTTCCGGAATTTACTATAATCCTAGAAGCAGTTCTTTACAAGGATACAAGGTCCTAATCTGATTATGGATGCTTACAACACTGATCTAAAAGAATGAAGCCAAACGATGCCAATTTGCTGAGTTATAGGATTCAATATTTTTTTTAAATTTAATTTGTTAGTGCAACACAAATAGGAAATGCAATATGATGACAGCATTCTGCAAATGTTTTTTATCCCCCCACTGAAAGAATAGGTTAAGAGAGTGTGTGAGACCCGAGAGCTAGCAGGCTACAAGAAATAGAAGGATACAAACAAATAAATAAACGTGTGCCTAAGATACTGTCAGTATTCTCAATGCCTTGCTTTGTATCCAGTTCACTGGCAGAAAGGATGTATTTGAGTCAGCTCACACAAGTCAAAAAACAATAAATATGCAAAATACTGTCTGCTCCAGACTACAGCTTGCACAAAACTGTCAAGCACAAACATTCTAAAATGAATGACAACATGCATCCAAAGCTTCCTCGCAACGTTAAGCCATAATCAAGCTGTGGGAGCAAAACATATTTTAAGAAAAAGAAAGCTTTTACTCTAATGGAAGACACAGCTGCTCTACAATGAACATTCTTTGTGAAGTAATTATGGCGACTTCACAGCATTCACTCCCTGTTTGAATTCAAAGTGGGTTCTTTCAACAGCAGATAACACAATGGTGCTGTCAATCAAAACAATTCAGCCCATCATTGAAAATAACACTGAAAAAATCTCTAAATATATACTTCATTTACATAATTCCATATTCCTTTAACCTGTAAGAGATAAACACTGTAAACCTCTCATGGTGCGGTGCGGTCAGTGTAGTTGGTTTGGTAACTGGAAATATAAAGATAAATAAACAAACCAACAGAAAATACCACACACACACACACACATTTATCATTTATACTGTGCATATGTAGAATAATCTGCTCTGGATTCTGCAGCATTACTGCTTTTGCGTTGTAAGACAACAGATATGTACACAGCTCTGCGGCAAATAATACCCATTTACTCAACAGCTTTGAAAGGACATTTGTCTGACATTGTTCTGTATAGGTTATGGCAGTGCACTGCGAATAAAGTTACTCTGTCTGGGGGACCACAGTTTAATGTTCCTCTTCTCCACTTACATGGCAGACAGTCTCTGTCTTAAACTGTCGAGCAGTGCTATATCATGTATGGAAACACAGTTCTTCCTGAGATTTGCTCATTTACATAAATACATGCTGCCAAGAAGTTAAAATTTCATGGCCACACAAGAAAGTTAGA
The DNA here is from genome assembly GCF_019279795.1 of Protopterus annectens. Taxonomy (NCBI): domain Eukaryota; kingdom Metazoa; phylum Chordata; order Ceratodontiformes; family Protopteridae; genus Protopterus; species Protopterus annectens. Next base: position 1,358,641,686 of record NC_056747.1, read on the forward strand.
AATACTGATTGTGATAGTTTTATGCAAGCTGATTCCACTATGTGTGCTCCAACTTTAAAGTTAGTACACTGTCAAATGAATGCAAACAGCTATGTTTATAGTATTTGTTGCATTTCTTATTATAATACCTAGATAAGGTTATTGTCAGGTGTTTGACTCAGCATGCCCATGGGTGACCAGACAGCACAACAGAGGATAGATTACGTATGTAAAACTGCACAATATACAACTGTTACTAGCACAGCTAACTCCTTCGCAGCCCATTACCATAACCAAAAGTCAGAACGGTCAGTCTCTCTTTCAATGGCATTATTGTATTACTGTAACGCTCATATAAAATTATCTGTAATCTCACCATACTTACTGATGCAAATTAAAAAAAACAAAGAAACAAAAATTAATTAAATTAAACACGATTGACAGGAGCAGGAAATCACAACATATTATGTCAGAAGTTCATATTTTTCAAGGGACAGGGTTAAATCAGAGTAGACTCAAAGGCTTTGATTTGATTGGTGGATTTAGGTTCAAAGGCTGAATCAAGAGAGCATGCAATAGGAACTAAAAAGTTATGGTTTCATACTGACATGCTGCTGGAAGTCGCTGTCAAACCCTGAGTTGGAGTCATTGCTGAAATCGGAACCCACTCGCCTGTGGGTAGGAAAAAATGCCTTCAGGAGAAAGAACCAAAAACAATGCTTATTAACAGTAGTTCTTACCAGCTCAGTCACATATTCTCTTGCCAAGGCTGTCATTAGTGGGGAAACAACAACATACTTTCTTTTAAACCAATTTATAACCCCCTGGGTACTGCTCAGATATATATTACTCATCATAAACCTTATCCTTCAGATTTCCCACTCCACAGCCTACATATCTTTTTAGAGAGCTTCCAGTTATTTTTTTAGCCCAAGTGTAGGAAGATGGTCTCACTGCTTTATAGGTGGGTTTCCTTCCATGTTTTCTCCCTTTTTTCCATGAGAGGTTGCCAGTCAGGTATGATTACTCTTTTACCTCTGAGAGCTGACACTAAAATTGGTACAGTGGGCATACCTTTCAAGTGACTCTGATTTTCAGAGAAGTTTCTGATTTTGACTCAGAATTTAGCCCTGTCCCTCTTAATTCCTCCTAAAACTGGTGACTTTTGTTGGAAAGGTACTGAATTATACTTAATACATATCAACAATAATTAGAGTTCTAGAGTCTTTTACTTCAGAAAGGTATATTAATTCACATTATCTTATTCTGTCACTGTCTCAAGTTAATAATAGTGACATTTCAAAAGTGTCCCTAATTATTTCTTGAGTTGTCCCTGATTCTTTTGAGATTTGTCCCTGACTGGCTGAGAGTTATGCCATTTAACAAACTGCATAAATAAACTCCAGAGCAACTGGTACCTTAGTGTCCTCTTGGAGGAGCTCCGATGGTAAAGCTGCTTTTCCCCCTAGTGGTGACTGTAAAGTGTAGCATAATGCCCATCCAACTTTGGATATTAATGTTAGAATATCTCAATCTTCCTGCCTTCAAACAACCTGCAGTGATCTAGGCTTACTTACAAACCCACCAAGTACAACAAGAAAAACTGCAAAGTCGACCACAAACAGTGCCAAAAGTCCACTAGTAATCGAATAAAACACTGTCGATGCCAGGAACTGCTGTTAAATAACTTTTAATTCCACAATTAAAACACAGACTGAGCGCTTTCATCCCCTCATGGGGATTTCATCAGAATCTGATGAAATCCCCATGAGGGGATGAAAGCGCTCAGTCTGTGTTTTAATTGTGGAATTAAAAGTTATTTAACAGCAGTTCCTGGCATCGACAGTGTTTTATTCGATTACTTACAAACCCATTTGGTAGTGATATAAGGTACTAACCTGACACCATGTGGCTGGACAAGTCAATACTATTTTATTTTTTATAATCAAATGCTTTACTGCAGTAAATATTATAGGTTCATAGGTAGGTACTAGGCTATCTGTCCGAGGGCATTTATAAGCCTAGCCAGAGTGTGTCAGCCTTCGCCGCCCCATTGATTAATTAACTGATCCTCTGTCAAGCAGAGCCAATGAAGTGATCCCAAGGGTGTATTTTCTGTTACCCATCCACTCATCAAGGTTTCTCTTAAAGAGTGTTAGTGAGATGCTCTGCCTAATGTAGTTAGGAATTTTGTTCCAAAGCATGGGGAGTCTCTGTGACAGGAATCTATCTCTCCAGCATGTTCTATTTATTGTTGTGGCAAGGTGTAGCTCACTAGAGCACGTGGTTCGCACTGACTTGGATTTCTTTAGGTGGAGCATGTCCATCAATTCTGAGTTGGACATGGCTTTGTAAGTCAGGCAGAGATCACCTCTGAGTAAGTGATATGCCACTGAGTACAGCCAGAGTTTTTTCAGTTGGGCTGCATAGGACATATGTTTGAGGCCAGTAATCCTCTTGGTGAGGGACTTTTGTGGTCTTTCCAGCTGTTGGAAGTGTCTTGTGAGGTACATCCCAAATGGGACATTGTACTCTATGATGTGTCTAATAAGTGACGAATAGAGGGGCACCATAACCACTTTATTTCTAGATGCGAACCCTTTAGTAATTAGATGGGCCACATAGAAGGATTTCCTAACTACTTTGGCAATATGATTGTCAAAGGAGAGATTACTATCTACCTGGGTCCCCAGATCTGTTATTACCTCTTCTGTATTAATGGGGCTGCCACCTATGTGGTAATTTGTGGGTGTTTTGTTTTTCCCAAACGGGATGACTATGCATTTTTTGGCATTTAGCTTGAGGCCATGACTTTGTCACCAGGTCTCCGTCTCAGTAAGGCCCTTTTGGAGGATGTCCGTGTCAGCTGGAGAGTCAATTATGGCTCCCAGTTTGCAGTCATCAGCGAACCTAGTTAGCCATAGTCCTCCTGTGTTTGCCTGTACTTCTGAGAAGTATATGCCGAACAGTAGGGGTCCCAGGACTGAGCTTTGCGGGACACCACTTGTTTGAAATTGAATTTGAAATAGTACGAATAGCACAGAAAGGGGCTTACTATGCTCGGTGATGAATACCAGATTGTAAGTTTTACAGCAATAATGAAAAGTCAGGTTTCAAAATACAATCATCACTCAGCATACGTGCAGGTATATGAGGCACTCGCCACAACAGCAGACCTTCAGTGATGTTTTGCAGCAGGCTACGCATACGATTCTAGTCTGGCAATTAGAGCACAGGATTGAGGCTATCAACTGCCAACAAGCTGCTTCCTGTGGTACAGGATTTGATTACCTTACACTTTAATTTCTATTTGTTTGACCATGAGCAAATAATTTAACTATATAGTGATTTGAGGCAACTTTGAAAATTCCTAGACTCCTCAGTGGTCTCCTGAACTGCATGGCTAGTAACCACCTATGAACATAGGAACCTGCGCGCTGAACAGAAGCAGCAAGGCAAAAATAACCGCCACTCTAAAAGACTAAGACATTAAATTACTGTTTACAGATTTACAAAGAGTTTACAGATTTAAAAAGATGTTCAATAACTAAACATAATATAGTTAGTTAGATATTTTGAAAATATTTGCACAGTGGTTTCTCCAACATGTGACGTATGAAAGAAATAAACAGCTGGTCATACTTTCCATATTCCTTGTGCTTGCAAAGTGATGTATCGGTTGTGTGCACATATTCCGGGAATGTAAAACTACTCATGTTTTACACTAGAATGTTGTTAAATGACAGCATGTTAGGTCAATCAAAGAACACTACTTTTAGCATGAAAACACGGGGCATAAAAAAATAAAAAACAAAACAGAGGCATGATGGTTAGGTGCTTACCTCATATTCACACGGTACAGGGTTTAATTCTCACCTTTGTGGTAGATTGCTTAAGCTTAAAATGACCCTCAAGGGCAGACAGCCTCGTACAAATATATGAAAGGCTACTCTGTCCAGGTGAAAGACTACATAGTGCTCAGAGGATATAAAACTTCCCAGTTCAAAAACTCTCCTATCAGAAGAAATAGACACAAGGAAAACTGTCACCCACAAGCATCAGTCACCACAACCTATTGACCCTTCCCTTCACTTCTGCTCCTTCCACATTCCTAGCTAAACTTTCTACTCTTTCACTATCTGTATAGTCTCTCTCCTCCTTAATACAGACTTAAAAGGCTCCTCCTAACCTTCACTAACCATGATTTAAACTTCTCTGTTGCCAAGACTTCACTTCAACAGAGATCACTCCCATTAGTTTTCTAATGATCTAAATAGCCATTCATTGCAGCCCAGGACACTTTTCCATTCCATGGTCATCTTTCAAAAATATTTGGTAAGGAAGACATGAATTCAGTAGTGGGAACTCAGACAGAAGTACCTTACTATTCCCCAAGGTACAATAAGTGGGCTAGACTGCACAGAATTTATATTTCACAAGAGCTTGTGTGTTTAACTGAAAACTTCAACATACATCCAATCCAATAACTGCTTCACATTATGCACCAATAAAAACTCAGATAAAAATGCAGGGTAATGAAGCAAAAATTAGACACTGCAGCTATCCCACCTGCCTGTTAAAAAAAGAGGTATTCAAGGAATGGGCAGTGGAAATTCTTCGAGAATTAACAGAAAAGATAAAAGAGTTGTTCTCAGAAGGGACAGTTAGTGAGTGGGATAAATGAAAATGGGGTTGAAAATAAGGTAGAAAAAAACGAGAAAGATTTGGTTAAGGTGGAACAGGAATTATTTAGACGGGCTGAGAAAGGTTAAAAAAATGCAGAATAAGTGGAATCTCACAGAACAAGAAGAGGAGCAACTGAGGAATGTAAAAGGGAAAATAGGGGAGTACCTGGACAATATGCATGAGTTCACAAAAACACAATGACTTAGGCAACAGAAAGGAGAAAGGGTTTGTCGCCAAAGGTATGGAGCCTATAACAAGAAAAATAGCCAGAGATCCTGTAGGTGTATTAGAGGTATTTCAGAAACATTATGAAAATTTGTACATTTCAGAGAAAGATGGAAATCAAGAAAAAGCATAAATGGAAATATTTATAGAAGGCAATTATGCCAATTTTAGAGGTAGATGTGGCTGAGCAACTAACAGTTAAAACAGGCAGAGATGAGACAAAATGGTGCTGAACAGTCAACCAGCATTGAAGCCTCCAGGACCAGACGGTCTTCCTGTGGAAATCTGGAAGTTAGGATGGGTGAAAGTGATAAAGATCTGGATAATTCTGTTAATAGCATTTTAAATAAAGGGGGAAGCAACAGCATCTTGCAAGAAAGTTATGGTGGCTTTATTTCCCAAAGAGGGTAAATACCCATCAAACCCAGCTTCACATAGGCTGGTTCCAATTTTAAACCAAAATTATAAAATGTTTATACCAGTACTAGCTAAAAGAATGACAAAAGTGACAGATATAGATTAATGCAGTTTTGTGCACTGGAGGCAAACATTTGACAGCATTAAAACAACAATAATCCAGTGGGAAGCAGAATGCAAGAATGTATCACTGTTGTTGGTGGGTCTCAATGCAGAGAAAGGATTTGATGGAGCAAGCTTCAATTTTATGACTAGGGCTATGGAAGCATTTTCTTTCCCTGATACAATGAAAAGAAATAAGGTTAATTAGGAAGATATATGAGAGATCTGTAGCAAGAATTAAAGTCAGAGCTTTCCTCTCTGATAAGTTGTGTTTGAACAGAGGAACCAGGCAGGGGGTTCCGCTTTCCCCTTTATTTACTTTATATTTACAGCCACTGGCAAATAAAATAAGGGACTCAGAAATTCAAGAAAAGTTGGCTTGATTTGCAGATGATATTATTTTATACTTGATAAATCCAGAAAATGACATTTTGGTGCTGTGGAACATTTTGAAACAGTTTCAAGTCTGTTCAGGATATCCATTTGATGAAGATAAATTAATGCTATAGCCATAAATCATGTATCCACACATGGATTGGCTCAGCAATATCAATATTTAAGGGGAAAGTATAACATGATGTATTTAGGAGTATGAAGTAAAAAGACCCCTGCTATGGCAGCTAAGGATACGTGGGACGAGACTAAACAAAATATATTACAAAAACTGAGAAACTGGAAGCTCTTGTTTATGGATATGGATAATAAGACACAGGCAGTATAAAAGCTTTTAGCCCTTTTAGTTTTATATACAGGGCAGGCATATTTTATCAGCCAGACAAGTTGTGGACAATTATTAATAATGAGGTGAAGGAATTTATCTGGAAGAGGAAGAGGGCAAGGATTAAGTGAGTTACGTCGATTGTCTTAATATAATAAGATGGCTTAGGATTATCTGATTTGAAAGGGATACTTTAGCGCTACATAGTTAAGGCTCATATATATAAAACGAGCAGAAGGTTATAACTCAAACTGAAACCGGATGTTGATGAAGAAGGGGGGAGAAACCGGATGTTGATGAAGAAGGGGGGACTTCAAGGAAATAAGCAAAAAGTGGGATTCTGGATGCAGACCCTTAAGGAAAATTATGTTCACAAAGTTGCAGAAGGAATTCTAAGCAGTAAACCAATACAGGACTAAGAAAACAAGTAGGGGAACATAAATAGGGAAGTGGGGTACAATTCACTGCAGAAAGCTGGGAAAGGAACCAAAAACTGGGAGCAAATAACCAGGGGGAATGTAATAACACTGGTACGAGACCAAGAAGAAGTCTGGACTGCAGGTTAGAGACTGTCTTTCCTACCAGGCATTGACATCAGAGTATTGGCAAAGGGATAGGAGAGTCCTAAGGGAAAGACCTGCCCACTGAGAATGTTTAGTTGAATTTAGAACAGAAGCTACAGTGAAAAAAAGAGATAATTAGCAGGGCATATAAAATATTGCATGATAATTGTAAGAATCAGTCATAGGAGGTTAGGAAAGATTAGGAAGAACAAAACAGTGTAAGAAACTTCTCTGCGTGGAAGGTTTTCAGTCCATATATCTCTAGTTAATCACTGTATATTAATCAGATCAGACAAAAGTAGTAGAAGTAGCGAACGTAAACTCATCTTAAGTCAAAAACAAAAATAATAAAAAATATATAATTGTACAGAATTACTAAGTATTCGAAAGTAATCCAAGCAAGTCAGGCAGTCTGTTTCCAGTCGAAAATCCTTTATTAAGTACACAGACAAGCGATCCAAGTAAAACAAAAAAAGAGTAATAATTTCCTCGCAAGCTTTCTAAATATATATATACTTTTTATCAGGCATGGGGGAGGGGTTTATTGTGCTGTAAAACAAAGTGTTATTGGTACACATGTTAAATTCAGTTCCCTTCCCCCATCAGTGTGACATTCGAGCTGGTCCTGCCCTTCTTAGTAGCTGTCATAATAATATGACTCTTATGTACTTTAAATAAAATTTATAATGATGTGGTACTTCTTATTTAACCAGATTATTAAGTAGATTATTAAGTCTGTGATTTTATCCAAGACAATATACTACATGGCTGGAAATATATCAGCCTTAGTCCATTTGGCAATTAAAAAAAAAAAAAAAATATATATATATATATATATATATATATATATATATATATATATATATATACATATACACTTTGCATGTAAAAAATCAATTGTAAAAATCATATTCTATTTTCATAACCTATTATTAACAAAGATTGCTTTCGTCTTTCTAGACTTCTTCAGGTCTGTGTACAAGAACCCTATAAACTATCTATAAAATATATATATAACTGTATAATTAGTTAGTATTGTTATTACACATAATTTTGAATAAAGTAGAAAAAAAGAGAACCAGAAAAAGAAAAACAATAAGAAAAAAATGTATGATGATGGAAACAAAATATACACTTAAATTATAACTGATTTAAAATGGTATTTAAAACCAACTGGTAAAATAAAATAAAATACAATTAGTCATGTAAACAATGTGGCAATTTTCTAAGTTGCAGTGCACTTTTAAATTATCAGTAGTAGTTTAGTCCAGGCTTAAGATTAGGCAGAGAGACAAGAAAAGCAATTTACAAGAGAACAATGGGAGGTCATTTGTATGGGTCACAAGTATGCAAAAAAAGGTTCAGAAGGTTTCGGATCTTTGCTTGGAAGTGTTTGCATAGGTATTTTTACACCCTGAGCAGACTTCAAATAAATCCTCAGGTAAACAGCAAATATTAGAGGTGAGATGGGGAATAAAGGAGGAAACAGGAACGTTTTTTTTTTTCAAGTGCAGATATCTGTCAGATTTTAAACATTCCTCTGTCTGAAACATTTGGGAAGCAAATGGCTGTAACTAAGGACATGACTTCATGAGCTGGGTCACGGGATCTGAACTGCCTATGCATAGTTAGGCTGTACTAAGTTTAATTCTATTGAAATGGGTATCAAAATCTAAACCAAGTGAATTTGAAGTATTGAGCATTTTAAAATAGACAAAATAACTGGAGGTGAGATCTTTAGAAAAGAGAAGGAGAAAATTACATAAAAATAAATGGACTTTGTGAGAACAAGACATGCATAATAATGTTTTGGAGGAGTGAGCTATAAGGGAAGGCAGGAAGGAATTATTTATGTAATGTCCGACTGAAAGACAGTTGCAAAGAAAGAAGATATGTAATGTAGAGGTGCAAAGTCGACTAATAAATAAAAATATGTAATGCATAATGAGTGCAAATGGAGAAACGTTAATGTAATTTTCTTTCCAATTAATGTATGTGTGCATACAAATAAACCAATTCACAAAGAAACAATGGGGGGATTTATGTAAGTCTTCCAAATATAGAACAAAATCTAGAAGACTGTGGATCTCTGCCTGTATGTGTTTACAGGGGTATTTTTATACCTCAAGCAGACTTGAAAGAATTGTTCCTCAGGTAGACAGCAAATGCTGGAGGTGTGATGGGGCAGAAAGAGGTAACTGGGAACATATTTTCTGGGAGAGTAATGAGTTGGCAGACTTTAAAGATTGTCTGCAGACTGCTATTTGTTTTCATTTGTTTTTTCAGGAGGGCAAGCCCCCTGCACCCCCAAACCCCCCCGATTAAATATATCACCTCCAAGATTGCACTACATTGAGGAAAAGGGTAAACTATGAATAGACAATGAATATTCATACTGCCATCCATATCAACATTACTTAAGTCTACTAAGACGTCAATGATTGTTGGACGGTGGGCGGGGTTTAAGCAGGACTTGCTACTGTGTATGCTGTGAGGTACTATACTATTACAAAGCCATCACTTGACAGATCATGACCTTACAGCCGCTGACCTCTAACATTCGCTGATTACCATCTGCTTGGAAGCAGGACAGGATTTACTTGCAGCTTGAAAACTTGAAGGTCTGCAGAAGGCCAAGTCTAGCAAATACTCTCTTTAATAAGGTTAGACAAATTCTCCAAAGTTAGTCTCTGCTCCAAGTGGGGGCCATAGTTAAATGTATAGATTCCATGTCATAATTTGTAAAATAAACAGGGTAATTGAAATGGTCTGTCCCTTTGGGCAGAGAGGCGATGCTGAGAGTAACAAGAAGTCAGTTTGAGATGCGGTTTAACGTTGATGGTTTAACCGAAGCACTCACAAAGCATCCTACACTCCAGCACTTGCTCAGACCTAATAGCAAGCACTAATATACTACGATACCTGACTGCCCACCAGGGCAAGGCTCTTTATCCACCCCTCACCAACCAAGCGACTAAGCAGCTCACCCTACTATTCAGGCATGACCAAAGGGCAACTTCAGGTGTACTCTCCAGTCCAGCTGGTTAATCTGGGTATCCTGAGCCAATGTTACAACTGCCTCATGTACATAGACAGCCCTCTCCTCCTACCACAAAACACTAACATATGTGAGCGATGCAATTATACAGCCAAACTGGAGGCTAAGGTATCTCCACCCAAGAATGGAACAGGCACTCATGAGGAGAAGGTTAACACTTGCACCACACCTCCAGCCTCACACAGACATACTAAACCAGCACTGGCAAAAAATACAAATAAATACACTAAATCATACTCAGAGGCTCTAAATAAAAACCTGCAAAAGCATCAGAGAGCTCCAAAGCAGACTCCCACAAAACCTGCACCTCCCATCACAAACCAGACAACACATAAAACACCAAATCAATGTGCCGCACAATCACAGCTCTTAAGGCGAAATAACATACCTAACACACTAGTAATATGTGACTCAATAGTCAGGCACACTGACGCCCCACTCACTAGGCTGGACAAGTAGAAGGTTACTGTTAGCTGCCTGTCAGGAGCCAGAATCCGCCACATAAGACAAGCACTCGGGTCACTCCAGAACAAGTACAAATACAACTCTGTCATTGTTCATGTTGGTGTGAACGACCTGAGCTGTACCTCCCTGGACTAAATGAAAAGAGACATGGAACAGCTCTCTGATCATGTAGCCCAGGCGGGTATGACCCTGAGCCTGAGTAGGATCCTGCCCTCACCAAGAATGATAACTCAGTATAAAGAAAAAATGATCAGTTTCAACAATTGGCTAAGCTTCCGGTGTCATTCAAAGAGGATCCAGTGTCTGTCAGCCTGGGATGACATGCTTGACAAGCCGCGTTGCTTCGCAAGAGACAGCTTGCACCTGTCACCCCTTGGCTTTTGAATACTGGCCAAGGCTCTTGCTGCCCCCATAGTGCCTTTTTTAGGCAAGGCTCAAAATTCAAATCCACCTCCGTAAACAGCACAAGTAAAAAACTTGAGGGTTATACTACTTAACGCCAGGAGTTTAAATCTCAAAATGCATGCACTTGAAGCACTCCTAAGTATGGAGAACGTCGACATCTGTGCAGTAACTGAAACCTGGTTCAAGGCTCCAGAGAGCACTCCAGGACTACTGGGCTACAACTCATACCACACATTTCGGCCGCAGAACACGGACCGAAAAACAAAAGGAGGGAGTGTATCCATATTCATCAAGGATATTTATTTATATAGTCTGTTTTCTTTTGCTATTTTTATACGAGTCCTTGTGATTCACATATATTTATACACCTTTTAAATATATTTGTCATGAAATAATTTGACTTTTATATATTTTATTTATATTTATATATAACTATATACCTTTTAAAAGAAATATAGATTATTTATTTATTGTATTGTACGCAAATATGTATCCCTTTATTGGTGACATTTAGCATACTAGACTTTTTAATGCGAGTAATGCATTTATATTTACATAGCATGCAGCACTGACAAATCTACTGTAACTTTAAGGACAAGTGTTTTTTCATGTTAATTTACTAATTGTTTAATTGCTATGGTTTTTAAGGTTTAAATATGTTGTTAATTGATTTTTCTTGTTGTCTGAAGAAGGTAGGACACTGAGCCTACCGAAAGCGCTCATTAAACAGTGTTCGTTTGAAGTTATTTTGGTTTCCGACTTTGCTTACAGTGCTACCCACCTTTCTGTTTTCAACAGTCTGTTGTTTTTTTCGGGTGGATTTGGTTTTTGCATATTCATCAAGGATACCCACACCTCCAGGTTAGTGGCGCAGCATCTACCTCTGAGATCATTCATGTGCAACTAACATCGGGCAAATCTGCAATGCAAATTGTGGCCTGCTACAGATCACCCTCCATGACCCAGGACCACTACTCTGCCTTTCTGGAGAAACTGTAAAACATAAAGATCCTACCGAACACCCTGATCTTGGGAGATTTCAATTATCCTACCATTAACTGGGAAAACTACTTGAGTACAAACTCCCAGGCTCAGCGCTTCCTGGAATTTATTAACTCAAATGCCTGGATCAGCTGGTAAACTCCCCTACCAGAGGCGACAACATATTGGACCTGGTCATCACCAACATGGGCGACAGGTGCTCTGTACCGGGGGTCAACCAGTCACTGGTTAGATCAGACCGTAAACTAATCAACCTGGATGTCCACACCCCACCACCACCCCCGACCAAGGAAACCACAGTGAAAAACTTTTCTAAAGCAAACTTCACCTTACTTAAGGCAGAGGTGGTAAGTTTCACAGCCCCCACGCTAAAGGATAACACTGCCCAAGATGCAGAATCCTTTACAATTGCACTCTATGAGCACCTACAAGGATGCATGGATCGTGCCATCCCTAGCAAAACCAAGACTCACTCCCCTAAGAGAAGGAAACCAGTCTGGTGGAACCCTGCCATAAACAGGCTATACAATAAAATGAGGAAACTAGTTCAGAAAAAAATGCAAATCCCAAGAAGGAAAGACATCCCTGATCAGTATCAGTAAGAAACTAAGGTCCCTCATAAAATCATCCAAGGCTAACTTCGAAAGAAAAATAGCCAAGGACTCAAAAGATAACCACAAAGCCTTCTTTAGCTATGTCAAAAATCTAACTGGCAACTCGCAGATATGCTCTGAGATAGTGCAAAATAGCACACAATATACTGAACCTACTGATATTGCCAACATACTGGCAGATAGATTCAGTGCAAACTTCATCTCCCTCTCACCTTCAAAAGGGCCCACAACAATACCGGAAAAGTGTAGTGTCCCGGAAATCACAGAAGCACAGGTAAAAACAGCCCTTTCAAAAGCCAAAAACACAGCATCAATGGGGCCAGATGGTGTCCCAGGCAGTGTCTTGCACGAACTATAGGACGAACTAACCCCCCACCTAGACACGCTGTTCAACCTCAGCCTCTCTACAGGCTATGTGCCCATAGAATGGGGCACAGCAATGGTTATTCTGCTCCACAAAGGAGGAGCCACAACTGACCCTGGTAACTATCGCCCCATAAGCCTGACTAGCCTGGTCTGCAAGGCTATGGAGCGCATCATCATGGAACTCATTAACAAAGACACTGGGAACCTCCAAACACTTGACCTGACCCAGTTCAGCTTTGTTAAGGGCAGATCATGCCTACTAAACCTGGTTGACCTCTTCGAAACAGTTACCAAAGCCATAGACGAGGGAAAGGTGGTTCACACAGCCTACCTTGATCTCGCCAAGGCGTTCAACACCATTCCTCACTCGGGTATTATAGAAAAACTCACCAGCCTGAACATAAACCCCTATGTCACAAGATGGGTTGCCAACTGGCTTACAGACAGAACTCACACGGTACGAATAGCGGGCTCCATGTCTGACTCTAAACCAGTCACAAGTGGTGTCCCGCAAGGCTCAGTTCTGGGACCCCTACTGTTCGGCATATATTTCTCAGAAGTACAGGCAAACACAGGAGGACTATGGCTAACCAAGTTCGCTGATGACTGCAAACTGGGAGCCATAATTGACTCTCCGGCTGATACGGACATCCTCCAAAAAGGCCTTACTGAGACAGACACCTGGTGTCAAAGTCATGGCCTCAAGCTAAATGCCAAAAAATGCATAGTCATCCCATTTGGGAAAAACAAAATACCCACAAATTACCACATAGGCGGCAGCTCTCTTAATACAGAAGAGGTAATAAGAGATCTGGGGACCCAGGTAGATAGTAATTTCTCCTTTGACAATCATATTGCCAAAGTAGTTAGGAAACGCTTCTATGTGGCCCATCTAATTACTAAGGGGTTTGCATCTAGAAATAAAGAGGTTATAGTGCCCCTCTACTCGTCACTCATCAGACCCATGATAGAGTACAATGCCCCATTTAGGATGTACCTCACAAGACACTTCCAACAGCTTGAAAGACAACAAAAGCACCTCACCAAGAGGATTACTGGCCTCAAACATATGTCCTATGCAGCCCGACTGAAAAATCTCCGGCTGTACTCAGTGGCATATCGCTTACTCAAGAGGTGATCTCTGCCTGACTTACAAAGCCACTTCCAACTCAAAATTGACGGACATGCTCCACCTAAAGAAATCCAAGTCACTGCGAGCCATGCACTCTAGTGAGCTAAACTTCGCCACAAAAATAAATAGAACATGCTGGAGGGATAGATTCCTATCACAGAGACTCCCCATGATTTGGAACAAAATTCCTAACTACATTAGGCAGAGCCCCTCACTAATACTGTTCAAGAGAAGCCTTGATGAGTTGATGGGTAACAGAAAATACACCCCTGGGATGACTACATTGGCTCTGCTTGACAGAGGCTCAGTTAATTAATCAATGGGGAGGCGAAAGCCGACACAATCTGGCTAGGCTTATAAATGCCCTCGGGCAGATAGTCTAGTACCTACCTATGAACCTATGTGTGGATTTTTTTTTTTACCTTGCTGTGCAGTGCCTTCTGAGGATTTACAAGATTATAGGTATTACACAGACCCTGTAAAGCTTCCCCATCCTTAGCATATTTTGGAAATAAGGACTTATGACGCACCTAAGGGTAAAGGACTGCATTGTAGTCACCAGACAAGATGAGAGAATAGCATCTGCCTTTTTCCTGAAGGGCCATAAGTGAAACGATACACTCTGACAATCATCAGCATGGCAGTGTCAGTGAAAAATCCTGTCACCCGAATTGTCTTACCAGCCTCATCAGGATATACAGTGCTGGAGCTTCAACTACATCGCCACTGATTAGGACAATCACCCACAACTAGTTTAAGTTCTCAGTGAAGTTTACCTTAAGGGATACTCCCTCCGAGCTTCCAAGATGACTGTACATTGACTAACAGCTTAATTCTAGCTCTCCCAGTGTGAAAACAGAAACTTAGCAGAGAAAGACAGTGGACCTAAATTTCTGGGTACATTTCAGTAACGGGCTGGTGAGTGGACTGTCTGGATGCCAGAAAAAAAGAAATACAGAGGACATGAAGGAAAATCAGCTACAAAAGGCATTGAAAATACACTGGCTGGGGAAAGTACTGCAGCTGTTCAGCAAAAAGCAGTGCAAGTTCCAGACATGATTTCCAGTATCTTAGAGGAAAGTATAAGCAACTGCACACAGACCTGACTAAAATAAACAAAACACCGATGGAGTATATCAACTCAAATAATAAAAGGCTAAGACAAATGGAAGAAGCTTCAAACAGATACTCAGACAACATGATAAAAATGCAAAACGCGGAGGTCGAAATGAAGAAAAGCCTGGCTGAATATGAGACTGCACAAAAAGACAGGTTTTAAAAATAATAGAATTAGAGGACTGTAGGATGTCTGTACAGTGAAACTGTGCTGTAAAGCTATATCCTAAGCTAACATCAGTAGTTTGAAAAGGGGGTATGGCCTGTTGTCCCCTTACCTATTGATATACCACATGACTGTGGTACTCGCAAGACTTCCAAGATAGCTGCATATTGAGGGACAGCTTAATTTCAGCTCACTCAGTGTGAAAACAGAAAGTCAGAAGAGAGAGCCAGTGAAATCATTATGGGTAAAATTCAGTAACTGGCCAGTAACTGCACTGGTTGGATGCCAGCAAAATGAAATTCAGTGAACCTGAAAGAAAAATCATCCACAAAAGGTGAGGAAAAATAAACACTGACTGGAAATAATTCTGCAGCTGCTCAGCAAAAAGCAGTTTAAGCTCTAGCTTTGGTGCAAGACATGACTTCCAGTAACCTAGAGGAAAAAATAAGTCAAATGTACTCAAAGCAGATTAAGACAAATGAAACACTGAAGGAGTACATCAACTCAAATAACACAAGACTGGGCAAAATGGAAGAATATTTAAACAGATATTCAGATGAGGTGATAAAATTGCAAAAATCAGAGGTTGAAATAAAGAAAAAGCTGGCTAAATATGAGACTGCTTTCAAAAAATAATAGAATTAGAGGACAGAGCACATAGTAAAAACTTGAGATTTTCAGCTGCACCAGAGAAGCTGGAAGGAACAATCTGTATTAATTTTATGAAAGCACAAACAAGCAACTGGGCTGGTATTCCACAACAGGCATTCTTAATTGAAAGGTCACATCATGTGTATGCTCCAAACTTGGCATTCTTAATTGAAAGGTCACATCATGTGTATACTCCAAACTTGGCTATAAGAAAGCAACTTAGACCTTTAACAATAAAGATGCAATCCTACTAGAAAAAGGAGTTGATTCTGACAAAACTCAGGCAGAAGGACAAAGCAGTAGACAGCAGAGTGTTTTTTTGGAGACTGACTATTCTTAGTACACCAGGCAGAAGAGGAGTACATTTATTCCATTATTCAGGGAATGTTGAGAAGTAGGAATGAGATTCAATCTGCTGTACCCAGCTACCTTCATAACATTTTTCCACAGAGGGACAAAATCAACTTTAAGTACATGCTAATGAGGAAATACAAATGTTTGTCCAACAGAAAGTGAACTGTGAAACAGAAGGAGATTCTGCTTCTTGTTCCTCTGGTAATACATATCATAGAGAGACCGTGTCACTGAGAACTTTTCCAATATTTCAACTGAAAATGTCTGGGAGAAGGAAAAAATACACAAGAGTCAACTAGAAGAATCAAGAGTGCATTGGAAATTAAGCAGAGACAATATTTAGGAGCTGAAGATGGACAGGAATAAAACCAGTAACTTGGGTATTGACAATATGGGATTACAAAGGAATAACTGTATTTGTGAAACATGACAGAACAAGAAAATCTGGAAATATTGGACTTTCTTGGAATTTGTTAAACTTGTAGGGGACTCTAAACCATATGCCCTGCTTCATGTCATTAACATTCCGAGATATAAAACCATTAACTTGGAAATTGACAAATGTGGGATTACAAAACAATACCTATATTTGTGAAACACGACAGAACAAGAAAATATGGAAATATGTGATTTTTGGACTATACTAAACTTGTAGGAGTCTCTAAAGCATATGCCCTACATATGTCATTAATGTTTGGAAAAATACTCAGGAGATTGGAAGAGGAGGGGGAAATTAACTGTAAGTAAACAACATTTTTCTTAATGGTACATGATTTTTGCATGCTATAAAGTTTTCTCACTTATTTTTAAGTATAATGGGGATACTAATGTTCCTATTTTTTTCATGTTTTTTTCTTTCTCCCTTTTTCTCTCTTTCTCCCTGTTCAGTTTTAAGAAATGTAGACACTGCAATGTAAAAAGAAGAAAAAGAAATATCTGGTTAAAAGAGCACAACAAATGAAAATTCAGTGTGCTGTTTCTCATTCTTGCATAAGGAAATTATTGGGCTAAAGCCTTAAGCTTAATCTAGTAACAAGTTTTAAGTGAAAGCAAGTAAATGAAAAAGAATATTGAGTATCATAAGTTTTTTTCTAGCAAACAAATGTATTCCTGACAGTTTTGTGTCTGGTTCTCTTGTCTCTAGGAGACAATCTGATAAAGAGAAATGGCTTGGAGAAAATGTTTTATGAAAACATTCAAGTGTTTCCCAGCTTAGAGAGCTATAAAGATAAGACAAAGCTAGACAGCACTTCGTAGAAGCCCAGGCTGTACCATGTACCCAATAGTAATAGAACAGAATAAAAAACGATAATAATGGCAGATTTGTAGTATTATAGGGATACTGGCAAGGGACTAGCATTATACTGGCATGTATTTATATTATACTGAAAACTGCTATAATGGAGCTTAAGAAAATTCTGGGAGAAATAATCAGTTTTCAGCAGGGAATATTACTTATAGGTGGAGAATGGAATTTGATTTGCAAGAGTGAAGATGTGTCTGGGGGCCCAGAAGGGAAAAATAGAACAAAGGAGGCAAGATTTTTAAGAAATTTATGAAAATATTTGTCGTGAAAGATCTGACTTCAGTACTAGAAGTTTGGAATTAATTTACATATTATTCCCCAAGATACAAAAACTTGGCTAGGCTAGACAGAATTTACATTATACAGCAACATGTGAATTTTACTGAAAGTCGTGATACACACCCAATAACTATTTCAGATCACACACCAATAAGTAAAATACAAACACGAGGTAATAAAATAAAAATGAGACACACTTTTCCTGTTGAAAAAAGAGAAATTTAAGGAATGGGTAGTGGGCATTATTCAGAAGTTACTAAATAAGACAGAAATTTCTTCTGAAAAAAGCTAGGAAGTGGAATTAAATTAAACTGGAGTTTAAAAATAGGATGGAAATAAAAGAAAGGGAGATATGGTTAAGAAGTAGCAAGAATTATTTAGTGGGACTAACGAATATTAAAGTATTGAAAAATAAGGGGAATCTCATAGAACAAGAAGAGGAGCAACTGCAGAATGCTAAACAGAAGAGGGATTACCTCAATAATAAGCATGACTTTAGAAAGACTGATGTTAAGCAACTGTTTTTTTGATAATAACTCTACAGCACAAAAACGTTTAGCACAATGAGTCAAGCAACAGAAAGTAGAAAGGGCTGTCACCAAACTTCCGGTAGAAGTATTAGAAATATCTTGGACATTCTCTGAAAGTCTGTATAAAGCAAATAAATATGGAAATCAAGAAAAGGTATAAATGGAATGTTTATGGAAAAATTAAATATGCCAAGGTTAGAGGTAGATGAGACTCAATTACTAACAGGATAGGATGAGATGAAATAAAAATAGTGATAACCAATCTATGGGAAAGTCCCCAGGAATAGATGGTATTCCTGTAGAAGTTTGGAAACCAGAAGGGAAAAACTGATATTTTTTAAGAGGAGAGAAGTATCAACATCCTGGAAGAAAGTGGTGTGGTAGGTATAATACCTAAAGCAGGTAAAGATCCATCAGATCCAGCTTCATACATGCCCATTTCAATACTAAACCATGATTATAAAGTGTTTATGTTTATAATCGCTAAAAGAATGGCAAAAGTGATTCCAGAATTGACAGATATGGATCAATGTGATTTTGTGGAGAGGAGGCAAACATTTGACAGAACAGTGATGATCCAGAGGGCAGCAGAATTTAAGAAAACACTACTGTTGTTGGTGGGTCTTGATGCAGCGAAAGAATTTGACAGAGTAAGCTGGGAATTTATGAGCAGGGCAGTTGAAGAATCTATATTCCCAGATAAAATTATAAGGTTAATTAGGAGGATATATGAGGCATCGGAGGTGAAAATTAAAGTGGGTGGGGTCCTTTCTGATAATTTCTGCTTGAGCAGAAGAAACAGGCAGGGGTGTCCTCTTTCCCCTTTGTTATTTGCTTTTGGTTTAGAACCATTGGTAAAGAAAATAAGGAACTGAGAAATTCAAGAATATAACTGTATGGTAGTCAAGAAAATCTGGCTGTGTTTGCAGATGATATTATTTTATACCTGACAAAACCAGAATGGGACATTACAGTGTTGTGGAACATTTTGAGACAGTTCCAAATATTTTCAGGATGCAAAATTAATGATGCTAAAACAAAGGCAATACCGATAAATTATGTACCCACACATGAATTGGTTCAGCATATCCTTATTTATGAGGACATGATAAAATGAAGTATTTAGGAATATGGATTAAAAATGATTCCAGTGTGGCAGTTAAGGATATGTGGGAAGAGACTAAACAAAAAAATATATAAAAACTGAGAAAATTGAAGTTTTGTTATACGGACATGGGCAGTAAGATACAAGCAGTTGAATGTTTTCATCCCTTTAGTGTTATACAGAGGTCAGGCATATTTGTATCAACACCAGAGGAAAAGTTGAGGATAGCAATTAATAATGAGCTGAAGGATTTTATCTGGGAGGGGAAGATGCAAGAGTCAAGTGGGATAAGCTGATTCTTCCAATAGTACAGGGCAGATTGGGATTACCTGATCTGAATGGGGTATTTCAGAGCTACGCAGTTAAGACTCCGAAACAAAGTGCAAGCAGAAAGTACAGTTTTGTACCTACCATAAATGTAGATGTCCGAACAGGATAGCATCTGCAGTCCTAACAAATGGGTTGTCCTGTCGTCAGGCAGCCCTTCAGTCTGCCGGATTCCAAAGTCTGGGTCTGGCCTTGGCTGGTGTCGCACTTCACCCGACGTCATCTCTGCTGGTCTTCGGGTATAAAGGCATCAGCCGACGCCATTTTCCTCAGTGTTTCTTGCCCCAGATACCAGTTGCCCTCTTGGAAAGCTAAATTTTGGATAAATGCCAATGTTTCCAAAAAAGTAGAAGGCAAACACAAAAAATAAGCATGTATGTACATATATACAATCAAATACACCATAAGAGATCCCCCCAGCTAGCTATTAGGAGGGTAAATACCCTAGGAGTACCACAGAGGGGAAGGAGGGTGGGTAATCCTGACTGCAGATGCTATCCTGTTCGGACATCTACATTTATGGTAGGTACAAAACTGTACTACGTCCTTCAAGGATGCATCTGCAGTCCTAACAAATGGGTAGAATACCATAGCCAAACTAGGGGAGGAGGAAGAAGAATTATGGTGTAGTTAGGATCCCTTGCAAAACAGCAGTGGCAAAGCCTGCTCGGGATCTAGAGTATAGAGGTAAGTTATAATGCTTGGCAAATGTATGCACGGAGGTCCAAGTAGCCGCCTCAATAATGTCCTTGGTAGCCACTCCTCGTAAGAAAGCTGTGGTAGTGGCTGTAGCCCTTGTAGAATGAGGCCTTATGTTCTGTGGAATTTGCTTTCCATGGTAGGAGTAACAGAATCTTATGCAATTTCCTATCCACTTGGAGATTGTCTGTTTGGAAATTGCTTTTCCTTCCCTTCCTGTTGCATAAGCTACTAGAAGCTGGTCAGTTTTTCTATTGCCCTTGGTTCTGTCCAGGTAGTAGCGCAGCTGTCTGTGTACATCCAAGGTATGCAGCAGTCTTTCCCCCCTGTTCTGTGGGTTGGGAAAGAAGGTAGGTAGGTGGATTGCCTGGTTTAGAGACACTCTGGATACCACCTTAGGCATAAATGTAGGATTAGTTCTCATGGACACTCTATCTTGATGGAAAATTAGGAAGGGTTGTACTGCCATTAAGGCCTGTAGTTCCGAAACCCTCCTTGCTGAAGTAATTGCCAGTAGGAAAGCAGTTTTCCAGGATAGGTGTTGAAGGTCTGCTGTTGCTGCTGGTTCGAATGGAGGGAGTGTCAATTTTTCTAGCACAAAGTTCAAGTCCCATGCTGGTAATGGTGGTTTCCTAGGAGGTTTTACATTCTTGATTCCTCTGAGGAACTGCCTGAGTAGAGGGTGTGAGAAGACAGGGGGATCGAAGTTGTATTCTGCAGAAATAGCTGATGCATGTATCTTGATGGAGGAATAGGACAGGCCTGTATGGAGAAGCTCTGCCAAATACTTCAGGATGTTGGCAATATCTATCTTTGACACATCTTTTCCTCTTTCAGAACTCCAAATGACAAACCTTTTCCATTTTCCTGCATAGTTCCTTCTTGTTGAAGGTCTGTGGGCCTCAAGGATAATGTCTTTAACCCTTTGGGATGAATCTGGGTTAGTTGCTCTTATGTAATGTTCCAGGCAGTCAGTTGTAGAGTTTTCAGGTTTGGATGCAGGATGTTGTAGTTGCTCTGAGTTAACATCAAAGGAATCAGGGGTAGTGTCCACGTTCCTCCCCGAGACATGCTCCTCAGCAAAGGATACCAATGTTGTCTTGGCCAATTTGGAGCTATCAGAATTATCTTTGGACGTTCCTCTTTGATTTTCAGTAGTACCTTGTGCATCAAAGGAAGAGGTGGAAATGCATATGCTGTCAGGTCTTTCCAACTGAAGGATAGAGAGTCCACCTTCCAAGCCAGTGGGTGGTATGTCCTTGTGCAGAATTTCTTGATCTGGTGATTGAGTGGGGATGCGAATAGGTCTATTTGTGGCATTCCCATTTTTTGTGATGGCCTTGAAGATGTCGGGGTGTAGCATCCATTCGTGAGCATCCGAGGTAGTTCTGCTTAACATGTCTGCTAGGATGTTTTCTTTTCCCGGTACAAATATTGCCTGTAACTGGATGTTGTAGCTCAGAGCCATATTCCATAGGTCCAGAGCCATTCGACATAGGGGTATGAATGAGTGCCTCCCTGTTTGTTGATGTACCACATGACTGTGGTGTTGTCTGTCCTTATCATTAATTGGCCTTCTTTGAGGAATGGTCTGAAATTCTGGATTGCTAGTTTTACTGCCAGCATTTCTTTTGATTTATGTGCAGGTGCAGCTGATCTGGAGTCCATAATCCTTGAATGCATTTGTCCAGCATGTGGGCCCCCCAACCTAGGTCTGAGGCATCCGTTGTGATGGTTTGGCTTGCTTGAATGTTGTGGAAGGGCAAACCTGGGTTTGACTGGCATGCTTGAGCCCACCATAGGAACTCTTGTTTCAGGCATGGGATTAGTGGTATTTCGGGTTCTAAGCTGTGCCTGTGTTGAGACCATAAATTCTTTAGGTACCACTGTAGCTTTCTCATATGCAGTCTGGCATGGGGGACCAGGATTATGCATGATGCCATGAAGCCCAAGGCCTGCAGTACTTTCCTTGCTGTTAGTTTGTTCTGCTTTGTTAATGCCAAGAAGTAAAGAGGGAGATGTTCTTGTTTTTCTGCAGTTAGGAATGCCATCTGTTTTACTGTGTCCAATTCTGCACCCAAGAATGTTCTTGTTTGGGATGGTATCAGTCTTGACTTTTTTAAATTGACTGTGTATCCCAGGGCTTGTAGTAAGCAAATGACTCTTTGTAAGTCTTGTGTCAGCTTGCTTTTGTTGTCCGCTTGTATCAGGCAGTCGTCCAGGTATGGATAAATTTGGATTCCCTGTAGCCTGCAATGAGCGATTACTGATGCCAGGCATTTTGTGAATACTCTGGGCGCAGTAGATAAGCCAAAGGGCAATGCTGAGAATTGATAATGCTCTGATCCTGCAAGAAATCTGAGGTATCTTCTGCAATTTGGTCATATGGGGACGTGCAGGTATGCCTCCTTGAGATCTAGAGTTACCAACCAACACTCCTTGCCCAGCATGGGAAGAAGCTGCTGTAGGGTCAGCATTTTGAATTTTGGAACAATGATGAATGTGTTTAAAGCGGACAGGTCGAGAATAGGTCTCCAACTTTTCTCTTTTCTTGGTACTAGGAAGAGTCTGGAATAAAATCCTTTGCCCTGTTCTGTAGGTGGCACCCTTTCCACAGCTCTCATCTTTGTTAATTGAGCTATCTGTTTTAGAGCTTCTGTTTATTGATTTGGTGGTAGGTTTGGCATTCCTCTTTTTACTGGTAAGGTGTGGAAATGAAACCTGTAGCCTTGGTCTATAGTTTGCAAAATCCACTTGTCTCTTGTGATATAGTGCCAATTTTTTGAAAATAAGGCTAACTTTCCACCTAAGGGTGCTGCTATTTGTTCCCTGGAAGGCGGTGTCAGAGCCAAGTCACTGTGTTTGTCCTGTTGTAGTGGCAGTGGTTGTGTCTGTGCCTCGTTGGTTATTGCCTTGCCACTGGCGTCCTCTGTAGGCACCTCCTCTGGATTGATTTCTGCCTCTGGAACGTCTATTCCTGCCTCTCTGAGATTTAGAGGAGTCTGGAAAGGACCAATTTTTGGAAGGCCAGTTCCTGCTAAACCTTGGGGGCTGAACCTGTAGGAAATCTTTAACTGTTTGTACAGATTTTGCCTTCTCTTCCATTTTCTTCATTACTTGCTGGGCAGGAGAACCAAATAAGACTGACCTTATCCATAGGAGCATCTAATAGTTTTGCTTTAACATGATCCGGCAAGACCTGTTCTTTCAACCATGCATGCCTTCTTATAACTGTGCCAGTCATAGCTGATCTAAATGAAGCCTCCAGTGCATCATAGCCACATTTTAAAGAATGGTTACTAACCTGCTGAATGTTATTCACCATTTCTAAAACATATTTCTTATCTAAGGAATCATCGGAGGACAGTTTCTTAGTTAACTGATCAAGCATAAACTCTTGGTATTGGATCATATGAAACTGACAGTTCAAAGCTCTAGCTGAGAGAGTAGCAGAGGTGTATACTTTTTTACCCCATCTCTCTAAGGACCTGGATTCCCTTTCAGAAGGGAGAGGGTTTTTCGCTGAGGTCGAAGCCACTGCCTTAGGCCCCTGGGAGATAGTCTCAGGATCTGCAAGGGGAGCCTTGTATAGGTGGTGATGAGTGTCCGGTACCCTATAAAACCTATCGGGCTTAGCAGGGGCTGGAGGTAAAGTATCAGGAGCAGTGCAAACATCATTAAATGCATCATCCACAACAGGCAGAACTGGAGGTATAGCTAAGGGCCTATGTTGCGGTAAGTGTAGAAAAGTCCTAAGCCTTTTTCTTGAATCTGAGAAATCTTGTCCCTGCCATTGGAATTGCTCTCTCATGGCATGTAAGGTTTCCCCAAAGGAAAACTCCTCAGGTGGAGAGGCAGAAGGGATAGATTCTTCAGCATCAGAATCTTCATAAGTAGAAAAAGGAGCCTCTGGATGGTCTGTATTGTTTGTATCATCAGAAGAGTCATATGAGGACACTGGCTCAGGGGGCTCTGATCTAGGTCTCTTTTCTGGAGGTTGAGAGGCCCTGTCTGGGTGAGATTGGGATCCCCTTATTAAAGAGATGAGATCCTCTGCCAGAGTAAGCATTTGGGAACTGGAACTGGGCCTGTGAGGGGGGCTTAACAGGCACTGATTTAGCAGTTTTGGCTGCTTTAGCCCTGGCAAAGGCCTTAATAGACATGGCTGCAGGAGGCCTAGCAGCACCACGTGCTGGGGTAGAGACATCCAAAGGGATGGTGTCCGATAATTCTAGAGAAACCACATTAGTAGGCAAAACTTCAGAGGCCAATTCAACTAGGGTAGGAGGAGCCTCGGTAGTAGTCATGGATTCGGCTGAAGATTGACCCGTTTGCTCAGTTTCAGCCGAAACCGAGACACTCGCGGTTTGCTTAACCGTGGTTTCGGCCGAAACCGCGGACCGCGAGTGTCGGTCCTTTTCTTAACAATTTGAGAAGTTGGAGGATCCGACGGCATAATGTACGCAAAATCTGAGCCGAAAAACTGTTCAGCAAACTCCGACCGACGCCTAAGCGTTCGTCGGTTGAAGGAAGCACAGGCTAAACAGGCTGCTACGTCGTGGTCTGGGCCTAAACAAGGTAAGCAGTAAGAGTGGAAATCTTTATGAGGTATTTGTTTCCCACAAGTTAAACAGTTATTCACTTTTTCTGACATCGGCTGAGGCAAGAAAGAGTCCCCAACGGGGTACTTAGCTTTTAGAAGTCTTCGAAGTAGTATTCGGTAGTAGTAATCTCTGGATCTGACCGACCGGCACTTGCGAACAGCTTCTGCTTCGGGCGCCACGCGGCAAGAAAGACTGAGGAAAATGGCGTCGGCTGATGCCTTTATACCCGAAGACCAGCAGAGATGACGTCGGGTGAAGTGAGACACCAGCCAAGGCCAGACCCAGACTTTGGAATCCGGCCGACCGAAGGGCTGCCTGACGACAGGACAACCCATTTGTTAGGACTGCAGATGCATCCTTGAAGGACATCACTATAATTCAAAGTTGAAAAGGATGATGATGAAACAGGGGGGAAAGTTCAAGAAACAAGGAGAGACTGGGATTTTGGCTGCAGACCTTTAAGGAGAATAACAATAATCATATTATATTCATACAGTAGCATAAAGTATTCTAAGAACTAAGTCAACACAGCAATGGAGAAAGGAGATTCTGTTGAGAGAGGTGACTGCAATTACGGATACAGACAATAGGCAAGAGCGGGTTGGAATTTATTGGAGAAAGCTGGCAAAGGAACCATGTACTAGAAGCAAATAACTAGACAGAGAAAGGTAAAAGAATGGGAAGAGGCCAAGAATTTATTTGGACTGCAGGTTACAGATTGCCTTTCCTATCAAGGATTGACATCAGAGCATAGGCAAAGAGAAATAAATACAGAAGTCCTAAACAAAAGACCAGCACTGGTAGAGTTTTTAGCAGAATTTAGAACAGAAGCTGCTCTTAAAAAATGAATGATTAGTAGAGCATATAAAATATTGTATGACAACTATAAGAATCAATCAGAGAAGGTTAGAAAGGATTGGGAAAAGAGATAAGATACGCAATTTACAAAGAAACAATGAGGGAATATACGCAATAAAGTCTAGAAGATTCAGGATCTTTGCATGGAAGTGTTTACATAGGTATTTTTATACCCCAAGTAGACAGCAAATGTTGGAGGTGTGATGGGGACTGGGAACATATTTTGTGGGAGACTAATGAGTTGGCAGACTTTAAGATTCCCCCTAGACTGCTCTGTCAGAGATACTGGGTGAGCAAACTGACGCAACTAGGGAAATTATTTTTTGAACTATGATACAAATCAGAATTGCCTAGACACTAAGGCTTTGCTGAGTCTAATTATGGTGGCTGCCAAAAAAAGCAATTACTAGAAAATGGAAGTTAAAGTCTAAACCAACTTTACTAGAACTGGGATCTTTAGAAAAACGGAGAAGCAAATTACATAGGAAAATATGAATTGTGGGAAGGATACCTGTAGAAGTGTAGGAAGAATACATGTAGAAGTGTGGGAAGAATACATGTAGAAGTGTGGGAAGAATACATGTAGAAGAGTGGGAAGAATCCATGTAGAAGTGTGGGAAGAATACATGTAGAAGAGTGGGAAGAATACATGTAGAAGTGTGGGAAGAATACATGTAGAAGTGTGGGAAGAATACATGTAGAAGTGTAGGAAGAATACATGTAGAAGAGTGGGAAGAATACATGTAGAAGTGTGGGAAGAATACATGTAGAAGTGTGGGAAGAATACATGTAGAAGAGTGGGAAGAATCCATGTAGACGTGTGGGAAGAATACATGTAGAAGTGTGGGAAGAATACATGTAGAAGAGGAACAAGTTTTAAAAGAAGGCAGGATTTGAATGAGCTACGTAATGTTTGACTGACAGCGACTTCATAGATTATAAGTGAAGTACTGTGTTTACAACAATTGTGTCAACATGGTTTGTAATGTATAATGTTTGCAACTAGAACTGTGTCAATATGGTTTTTCATTTACATAAATGCAATATTGCCTATGTTATATGTGATATTTTAATAAAGAAGTTTCCTCTAAAAAAAAAAAAACATTCCCTTCAATGAATGTGGACTTCCTGGTCACAAGTCAAATGGATCTCTTGTATAAGTCACACCTGCACCCCCATGTCCCTCAACAAAATCCTACATTTCTGTCTTTTGATTTTACACTCCATGCCGCTCACACTGACAAGTACAAATCTTCCGCCATTATTCTGTGCTGACATCAGACCACACAAGAAGCGGAATGAGCGTTATGATCTGATTATGTATGCCAAGGAGTGCTTGGAGCCAACCCGCCGAAAAATCTCTCCCAGATTCAAGAGAAATCTGTGACAATAACACAAGTAACAAACTACGTATGAAGGAAGAAGTCAAGGACCAAAAGGTAACCCTCACCAAAACAGAAAACTCAGTTAAAGCTACAGTCCAAGCAAATATGTCGCCCAACAGCAGACCTAGAGAAGAGTTTAGACACAGACTCTTCAATATTAGAGGGCATGAAAACATTCCTATGGACTGCCAAAGAAATGCCTCACCCCCCCCCCCCCATTGCCGTATAGGGCCAATGTAAGCAGAAACCTTGCCAAAGCACTACCCCAGTGTACCATGCAGCACATGAAGGCTGGCACATTTTACATGACCAAAGCACTCAGCACTCATCCACTTACCCTCAGCTCAGAAACATCAGAGAGGATTTTCTGGAAAGAAAACACCTAGTGGAAACACATCTTAGGCTCTATATTTAAAAAAGGCCAGAGAACTTATCCTCGAGAAAGGTTCCAAAAATACAAGCATGTACCATAGTGCTCTAGACGGAGATCTCTTCATGGCCATCTCAGTCTGCAGTAATGTTAGACACCTAAAGGTATCACTCCAATAACGTATGCAGTCCATTACACAAACCCATCTGGATAACACATCATGCTGCACCAATTAGTGGCAGCAGATCTATGGAAATAATCCTGCAAGGCTGTTGGTGCATTTTATCTCCATCTCCTATGGTGCTGTGGAGGACAATGACAGGATACAGCTATAGTGACACAAAGGATATAAGTGAACTGAGATACTTATGAGTAAGGGAAATCCTAATACAGCATTCACAGCCACAAATGTATACAGCAGACTTACTCAAGTGCTGCTCTAAGGAACGTCAACAGGCAAACAGGACAGTCTGTGAGTCATGGATACATCAGCTAAAAAGGTCTTGTCAACAAAACTAAATCCATCAGCAGTAAAATTAAAACTATTAGAGTGATGAGAAATTACATGCAGGTATCACTGCACCAAATGTTTGCAGCAATGACCAACAGAAATCAAAATCCCAAACATCAGGAGCAATGACCATCAGAGATTAAAGTCCCACATGTGAGGGGCAATGACAAGTAGAGATCAGTCCCAAATGTGAGAGACAATGACCAGCAGAGATCAAAGTCTCAAATGTGAGGGCCAATGACCAGCAGGGGTAAAAGCTAAAAGTGAAAGCAACTTACTAGTGGAGATTAGAGCACCACGGTGAACAGCAATAACCAGCAGAGGCCAAATGCACAAGGAGAGGGGGTAAAGTGCTCCATGGGGTTCAAAGAATACTATTCCATACCAGGCACAGAGATGGGTAAAGTACCCCATGGGGTTCACAGAATACTATCCCATAGTGGGCACAGAGAGGGGTAAAGTGTCCCATGGGGTTCACAGAATACTATCCCATACTGGGCACAGAGATGGGTAAAGTACCCCATGGGGTTCACAGAATACTATCCCATAGTGGGCAGAGAGAGGGGTAAAGTGTCCCATGGGGTTCACAGAATACTATCCCATACTGGGCACAGAGAAGGGTAAAGTGCCGCATGAGGTTCACAAAATACTATCCCAAACTGGGCAAAGACATGGGTAAAGTGCTCCAAGGGGTTCACAGAATACTATTCCATATCAGGCACAGAGAGGGGTAAAGTGGCCCATGGAGTTAAGACAATGGATGACTGTAGTGACCTCATGGTGCAGAGGGATAAAGCACTTATTGTTCTCCAGACAATCTGTGTTCAATTAGTGGCACAGATGCTGTAGGGGCTGCAAAGGAAGGAAAAGAGTGAGGAGCTGATGTCAGCCCACCTATTCTGGGGGGAAGGAGGAGCCTAAAGGTGCAGTGCAATATTCTACATATGCATCTGGCCAGCTCCAAGACACATACATGGTGAGCTGCAGGGAAGGAGGAGCCTAAAGGTGCAGTGCAATATTCTACATATGCATCCGGCCAGCTCCAAGACACATACATGGTGAGCTGCAGGGAAGGAGGAGCCTAAAGGTGCAGTGCAATATTCTACATATGCATCTGGCCAGCTCCAAGACACATACATGGTGAGCTGCAGGGAAGGAGGAGCCTAAAGGTGCAGTGCAATATTCTACATATGCATCTGGCCAGCTCCAAGACACATACATGGTGAGCTGCAGGGAAGGAGGAACCTAAAGGTGCAGTGCAATATTCTACATATGGATCTGGCCAGCTCTAAGACACATACATGGTGAGCTGGTCAATTGGGAAGTTGTGCATGCAGGGAGGAGCACATGTTCCTCCCAAGGGCAGTGACTGCAGAGATGCCAAGACTTCTACGGGAGAACAGGAGTCAGGGCACACTTACCAGCATGCAGTACCAGCAGCCATGACTTCCTCACCAACCTTGAAATACGGTGGGGTTGTGAGGGGGGGGTGGGAGCTGGGGGCAGATGATGGCCAGCAGCAGGGCAGAGAAAACAATAGGTAACTGCAGGGTAAGTTGGGGCTGAGACAGTAAACGTGGACAAATATTCTACGTATGATGGAGCTTGCTCTGAAGGTCTCACCACTTTTCCAGAAGTTTACATACAAAGAGGAAAGAAGTACTGCTTTTCTACTTGTAAACAAAATGTGAGAGTTTGTTTAACCACGGCCTTTTATCAGATCCTCAGGCTTGAATTTTGATTAGAGTTTTAATAATACTAGACAAACTAGCTTGAATAGATGCTAGTTCACGTAACCTCTATTCTACTGAATGACAGAAGTCACTAAATCAGAAAGTTCATTTTTTTAAGTTTGTCCACACTAATACAAGAAAGCAGATCTATTAGCACTGTTATCTCCTGCATGAATTTGACTTCTACATGTGACATGCTGTCAGAAAAAGCTTCTACCCTTTTGAAAATTCACTAAGTAACTCTTTAGTGTGAAGGAAAGGATTGCACCTTGTTATGGAGCTTGTTGCCTGCTGTCCTTTGTTTAACTGGTGTGGCATATGGTGATGTGTAGCAGGCAGTTTTTATTTCGATTGTGACTTTCCATCATGTACACTTGGAAAGATCAATAACTGCCACTTAGAAGCTTTAGACAACAAGCTTAGGTCTACAGACTGTCCACATAATGCAGGTTTGTTAGCTGTACAGCAGGGGCAATGGAGCCTCTGTACAGCTTCAGCCAAACTCAACCATTTACAACACCCAGCTGGAAGTCCTCCCAGGTTAGAGTTCAGTGCTCTTGCTAAAGCTCATCATCAACCATGTTCTGTGGTTCTACAGAACTTTGGATTCCTTATTCAGATGATCTGATGCAGTAGCACCCACTTCCTAAGCATTTGCTAATGAAGGAATGGGATCTTCCCTGAAAGAAGGGGAAGAATTTGGCAAACGGATCTGAAGATCAAGTGGGAGTTTTCCTGAATGCAACAAGAGTATAACTTGCAACCTGCCATGCAGAAAGGTGAGGGGTGTATCAATAATGTTCTCCATACATTTGGGCTTTGCATGACTAACCTCAGCAGGTATTTCTTGTATAGTTTGACTGAAGAATGGTAGTACAGCTATGAAGTACACTGCTAAATGCTTATTATAAATGTTCTAGCTATGTGCTTACAAATGTTCTAGGGTCTAGTAGTGTGCTTATAGATGTTCTATGGTCTAGTGTGCTTACAGATGTTCTAGGTTCTAGTTGTATGCTTACATATGTTCTAGGGTCTAGTAGTGTGCTTATAGATGTTCTAGGTTCTAGCTGTGTGCTTATAAATGTTCTAGGTTCTAGCTATGTGCTTATAAATGTTCTAGGTTCTAGCTGTGTGCTTACAAATGCTCTAGGGTCTAGTTGAGTGCCTGCTCTCACTTGAAAATCACTTGAAAATCATTGTTTTATTTAACTGCTGGCAGTTGCCTTACTATAGTGCAACTAAAGTGAATTTTGATGGAAAAAATTTGCAGAAGTGTGATTGCATTATACTGCAAAGTGAATTATACTCCAGAGTAACTGTTCTAAATATATTATATTTCAAAGCAACTTTTTAACTGGTCTACCACAATGCAAATAATCTAGTTATGCATTCGG
The DNA here is from genome assembly GCF_019279795.1 of Protopterus annectens. NCBI lineage: Eukaryota > Metazoa > Chordata > Ceratodontiformes > Protopteridae > Protopterus > Protopterus annectens. Next base: position 1,358,672,806 of record NC_056747.1, read on the forward strand.
CTGCAGCAGTGTTTACTGAGTTGGTGAAACTTTTAGTTATGTACTTACCATAACTTCGGATGTATGGGATCCATCTCGCCTACATTCATGACAGATGGGTTCGGAGCCGATCCATCGGCTCCGACTCGGCAACTTATATACTAGCACGAAGTCTCTCATTGGCTGGGCTACTCCCTATCCCAGGATGCACTACACCTGCTTCCCCAGATCTTGTTTGTTCGCTTTCATACACCCATGTAAACACAGCAAACACTATTAGTCACTATAACCAACTAAAGTTCTTCAAGAAAGAACACCAAGAAAAAGTGACTACAGCTCCTCTAAATCCAAATGGAAGGGGGAAGGAGGGTGGGTACTTATGAATGTGGCGAGATGGATCCCATACATCCGAAGTTATGGTAAGTACATAACTAAAAGATGTAATGGGATCCTATCTCGCCTACATTCATGACAGATGGGACAGCGTCCCTAGCACCTACATCCCGGGTGGCTCATTGGAACACACTCCTGAGAACTGTGGAACCAAAGGAAGCTCTGCCTCGAGAAACCACATCCAATTTGTAATGAGAAATAACAGTGTGCGGAGAAGTCCAGGTTGCCGCAGCACAGATATCATCTATTGATAACTTGGAGTGAAAAGCTACGGAAGTAGCCATTGCCCTGGTAGAATGAGCCTTGACTGGAAAGGGAAGGTCTTTATGAGCCTGTGAATAGATAAAAATGATACAATCTTTAATCCATTTAGATATGGAGGCTTTTGTTACCGGTTGACCCAATTTGTTCGCTGCAAAAGAAACAAACAACTGATTTGATTTCCGCGTTTGAGCGGTTCTATTCAAATAAAAACGTAGTTGTCTATGTACGTCCAATTGATGTAAAGTATATTCTGCGTTATTGGAGAATTCTGGGAAAAAGACAGGGAGTTCTATAGTTTGTTGCATACAGAAAGAAGAGGCCACCTTTGGTATAAATGCGGGGTTTAATTTCAATGAAACTCTATGCTTGTGAAAAATCAAATAGGGAGGATCAGAACAAAGAGCTTGAAGTTCTGAAACTCGCCTAGCAGATGTTATGGCTACTAAAAAGGCCGTTTTCCAAGACAGAAATTTTAAATCACAAGTAGCAGCTGGCTCAAAAGGACGGGCAGTTAGGGCAGCAAGAACCATATTCAAATCCCAAGGGGGAACAGGCTGAGATAAAGGAGGCCTAAGGAGCCAAGCCCCTTTAAGGAAAGCCTTACAAAGTTTGTGAGACATCAATGAAGGTTCAAAAGAAACATGAAAATTAGAGATCGCTGCTAATTGAACCTTAATGGTAGATACTGAAGAGCCCGACTGAAAAAGGGGAGGCCAGAAAATTCAGAACCTCCGATACTGGAGCAGTGAGAGGATCTATACCTCGTTCTTGAGCCCAGAAGGCAAACCTTTTCCATTTACTGGAATAAAGTTTGATGGTGGAAGGTTTATGGGAAGAAGACAGAATGTGGACCACATCCGGCGAGAGAGCATTATCTCGGACTAAGGATGGAAGTGGAGTAACCATGCTGCCAACTTCAGGGACCTGAGAGACGGATGAAGCCGTCCTGACTGATGAGTCAACAGGTCTGGCACCGGATCCAGAAACCATGGACCTTCTATCGCATGCCTCTGTAGGAAAGGGAACCAAACTTGACGAGGCCAGTGCGGGGCAATCAGAATCATCTCGCTCTCCAGGTAAATGGCCTTCTGTATCACCCTCGGTAGGAGGGGGAACGGAGGGAAGGCGTAGAGAAGACCGGGGGGCCAAACATGAGTCAGAGCGTCCCTGGGAATCTGTCCCTTGGATGGGAACAGTGTGAAGAACTCTCTGCATTTCGCATTGTGGGGGCTGGCAAACAGGTCGCAGCAAGGAAGACCCCATCTGTCGAAGATTTTCGCAGCTATACTCTGATTGAGGGACCACTCGTGGGGCAAGAGAATGGTCCTGCTTAATCTGTCCGCAATCACATTGGACTTCCCGGTATGTGCGTTGCCATTAGAAAGCGGTTGGTAGCTACCGCCCAGTGCCAAAGTCTCATGGCTTCTCTGCATAGTGGGTAAGACCTGGTACCCCCTTGCTTGTTTATGTACCATACTACCGACATGTTGTCGGATAGGATCGCAATTGGGCCCGGTGGGAGAGCGTGATGGAGAGCTTGGAGTACCAATAGTACCGCTCTCATCTCCAGTACATTGATATGCAAATGTGTTTCCTGGATCTGCCATGTGCCTTGGACCGACCTGTCCAGGTAATGACCCCCCCACCCTACCTGGGAGGCGTCCGTGGTCACAGTGGCAATGGGACGTTGAGGAATAAAGGATTGCCCTTGGTCGAGATTTGACTGTAGAAGCCACCAACGCAGATCTCGACGGCAACTCTCCGTGATTATGATTAAGTGGTTCAAGGGCAGTTCCTGATAAGACCATTGAACCGACAGTAGCCATTGTAGAATTCGCATGTGAAGTCTGGCCAAGGGAACTAGGAGTATAGCCGACGCCATCGAGCCCAACAGTTGTAGGATCCGATGGGCCGAGGCTCTTTGTAAGTGAAGGCAGGATTTGACCTGATCTTGTAAGATCTGAATTCTTGCTGCCGGTAAGAAGGCGCGCATTCTTTTTGTGTCTAAGTCTGCGCCTATGAAAGTAATACGCTGAGAAGGCTGTAGTACAGATTTTTGCAAATTGAATGTGATCCCCAAGAAACGGCCCAAGTTGAACGTGGCTCTGAGCGCTTGGAGAAGTAGATGCTCAGAGGTGGCTGTAAGGAGCCAGTCGTCTAGATAAGGAAACACCTGGAATCCCAGACTTCTCAGGTGAGCAGTTACCACTGCCAGACATTTGGTGAACACCCTGGGGGCTGTGGTGAGACCAAAGGGCAGTGCTCGGAATTGAAAATGACTGGCTCCGAGGCGGAAGCGTAAATGTCTCCTGGACTCTTGAGCTATGGGAATGTGATAGTAAGCGTCCTGGAGATCTATGGAGCACATCCATGCATTTTTTTCCAGCAAAGGAAGAATAGATTGAAGAGTGACCATTCGGAATTTGGACTTCTTTACGAAACGATTCAATGAACTGAGGTCCAAAATGGGCCTGAAGTCCCCTGTCTTTTTTGGTACCAAAAATAATTTTGAGTAAGTTCCTGATCCGATCTGGTCGGTGGGGACAGGCTGGATGGCTCTTTTTTCTAGCAGCTTTGAAATTTCTAATGCTGCCTGATCCCGCTGACTGGGTGGCACGTCTGGGATTTCCCTTAAAGAAAGGGGGGGTTTGTTGAAAGGGATGATATATCCTCCGGTAATAATGCAAAGCACCCACTGATCGCTTGTTATGGATTCCCAAGCTTGTGGATGCACCGCAAAGCGACCCCCGACTGGCTCCGGAGCTGCACAGTCGGGCAACCACTCAGGAACGCTGGTTGTATGAAGAACCACGAAAGGAATCGCTGTCTCCAGAGTTACGGGGGCCTCTGCCACCTCTGGGGTGGCGTCTTCCAAAATCCCCCTGCCTCTGGAGGGGGAATCACTGGGTGGAGTAGAGAAAGACTTTTGGGATTTTTTAAACCACATTTTCCCTCCTCTCCCAGCCTTGGGATAAAGCCTGGAAGGAGTGGAATAACGGGCCCCAACGGCAGTCAAAGTCTTGCCCTCCTGCTCGCACCGAGTTAGTGTGTCCTTCACCTTGGGTCCAAACAAAGATGACCCATCAAAGGGGGCGTCGGCGAAGGAAGACTTGAAGGCCTCCGTAAACGAACACAAGCGTAACCAGGCTTGTCTCCTAAGGGCAACGCCTGTTCCCGCTGCTCTACTCGCCCCCTCGGCCGCATACGAGATGAGCCTCATGGACGAGTTAACAATAGAACAAAGAGTAGTCATCTGTGCGCCAACAGTCGAGGCCAGCGCTTCAGGTAGATTACCAACAAAGGAGTCATTTAGCTCTTTGAGAAGATCCCTTTGGAGCCTTGTAAAATGACATAAATAATTCAGCGACCGTAAGGAAAAAGCCGCTGAGGACAGGGTACGCTTCCCATACCTATCCATACTCCTAGAATCCTTATTAGGAGGATGAATAGACGTCGAAGCCTCTGCCACGTCCTGCTGTGTGGCAGAAGCCACCACCAAAGCATCTACCGGTACACCCTTTGTGAGAAATTCTTTTTGTGGGGGAGCTGACAAGAATTTATTGGGCCTCGCAGGCACCGGTTCCACAGAATCAGGGTGTTCCCACACCCTTCGAGAAATCAAATCAAGGAGTTCATCAAAGGGCGGAGACACCCAGGAGGCAGAGGGCTGGGCCCCAAAGGCCTTGAGGAAGACTGACTCCTCAGTTGAAGGGGTTTTGGCTTGCCAATCACCTCTCTGTCTCAGAATCTCCAAGATATCTGAGAAGGAGATATCATCCGAAGATGATTTGGGGGACCCCTCAGCGTCATCGAGGTCAGTATCCGATGTAATAGACTCATCTTGGGAGTCTACGTGCTTCCTCTTACACAATTTCTTCCGTGGGGGTTCGTCCGAAGCAGTTTCGGACGGACCACCCGGAAGAAGGGAACCCCCGATTGGGGTATCCTCAGGCCCTGGGGCCCCGCTGCCGGGGGGCTGCAACGCAACAGAGGCACCAGTCTCCAAATCTAGGGACGGTGAGGTAGAGTCTAGTTGAACCGGCAAGGGCATGGCCAGCGCGCTCCTCATGGCCTCAAAGGCCGGACCTCCAGAATCCAAGGAAGTCACTGGTCTAGAGGCCACGATGGCACTGGGAATTCCAGCAGCCGATGCTCCGAGAGGAAGACTAGGTACCGAGGCACCTAATCCCAAGGTATTCCCCTCGGGCCCGGCTGTAGAGGTCGCAGTACCAAACCCTGAACCGGAGGACAGGGTAGAAAGCATGGTCGGAGCCGAAAGGCCTGATAGGGGTCTCTGCTCCGACCGTATGGCTCCACATTGCTCCACCACCACCGGCTCAAACAACTCAGAAGAGGTTGGAGGAGGAATCAAAAGTGTAGGGGGGGGGATCGGCTCCGAAGCAAACTGTGCTGGAGCCGAGACCATTTTAGCAAATACTGGAGATTGGAAGAGCCTCTGTAAAACCCTATCCAGGTCCGAATCCGATAGTCTCGAGGATTTAGAGGAGGTAGACACTCGAGAAGACTTTCCTCTCGGCTCCGAGGGAGAAGGGGACCGGCTCCGAAATGGCTCCAATACTGTCGGCGCCGACTCCACCAACTCATGGATCACTATCGGCGCCGAAGAAGCCTTTTTCTTCGGAGCCGAGGGGGAAGAGTCTGAGCTGCACACTTCCACCGGCTCCGAAGCCATTGGAGCCGATGGAGGTGATTCACCTCTCGATACTCCAACTTGCGGCTCCGAAGACAATGGAGCCGAAGTAGGAGGTATCGAGGCAGACTCTTCGACACTCGGCCCCGAAGCCAGTGGAGCCGAGGAAGAAGAGGTCAACTTTTTCTTTTTAGAAGTCGGCTCCGACGGACTTGTTGGAGCCAACGATCTTTTCTTTTTGGAAGCAACAGGAGGATTCAAAGCTTCCTCAAAGGAGGGTTTAATAAGCCCTTTCAAAATAAGCTTGTTCTTACGTTCTTGAAGAACCCTAGCAGAAAAGGCATGACATACGCTACAAGTCTCTTGTAGATGTTTCGGCCCCAAACAATAACACAAATAGAATGGCTGTCTGTTATGGACATTTTATAACTGCACCGAGTGCATTTTTTAAACCCTGACTTTTGTTCTTTAGACATAGTACCGGTTCAAGAACAATAGAGTTCACCACAAAAATTAGCACTATAAAGAAAAACAGCGCCAACTGAAAAGCGCGAGACTCAGTGGCGCAAGCACTCAGAAGAATTTTACCTCACAAGTAACTGACAAACAGAACAACGGCCCAAAGCCCTCTAATTTAAACGGGCTTGGCCCGAAAGACAAATAACCACAAAGGAATTAAATTAAAAGAAAAATAAAACCTTTTAACTAAAAATACACAAGGATAGGGCAAGGGCCCTCTAACTAAAACGGGCCTTGCCCGACAAAAAAGGAACAAGTACTAGACGACACTCAGCACTCAAACTTTCACAAATAGAATAAAGAAGCTGTTAAAACAGCTGTTTGGTTAATATCTGACAAAAAACCCCAAGGTCAAAGACCAATAAAGGTAAAGATAAAACACTTAGCTCCAGCCAAGTCGAGACCACGTCCAGCTTGTAAAGCGGCAAACGAGATCTGGGGAAGCAGGTGTAGTGCATCCTGGGATAGGGAGTAGCCCAGCCAATGAGAGACTTCGTGCTAGTATATAAGTTGCCGAGTTGGAGCCGATGGATCGGCTCCGAACCCATCTGTCATGAATGTAGGCGAGATAGGATCCCATTACATCAATTACTAAGCTGTGCATGAGAGGGTCAAAGGGATGATAATAAAGAAAACTGCTGCTTGCACGTTTTGCCTCCGATTTGCTGCTACTACACTCATTTGTTTCAGGTATCCCTTTGCACTCCCAGCTTATTGTTTGCATACTTTTCTGCACTATCACACATATACTATACACTACAACATGTTTTGAATTTTTTTATTGTGTACTTTTTCTTTCTCTGTCACCCTTCATGCATTCCCATACTTCATGTTCATTTGTCTCCCCGTTGTAGAAGGTCCCTGGCTCTAAGGTGAGAGACATCTGGGTAGGGTATGTCATACAGACAGACATCTAGGTTCCTTGTGCCTTCTCCAATATCCAGTCTGTGAATGTGTTTTTATTATGATAGGCGTGACCCCTCCCTTTGTGGTGGTGTGAGCACTTGTATCACTACAAGAACCATCTGTGCCCTTTGGACTACAAAACATTATTCTCCACATATATATTGACAAACGCCATTGTCGCTGCCTGGAGCAGTCAGGCCCACATCTTCCACTTCCAGGTAACAACTGACATACCTGTGCCTTCTAGTGAAGGCTATACCAGCACAGCAGCTGCAAAAGCCATCCAAGACTACTACCTGTAGCCTCATCCTCTTCACCTGTACTGTCAAGCACCTGAATCACTAAATGAACTTTCATACTGGGCAATTTCAGGGCTTTATCCCTCTATGTTGCCAGCACAGGCAATACACTGCAGCATTTTTAAAATAAGTACCTTGCAACGTACTTAAGTAAAACAAATAAAAAAACTGCAGGAATGCTAAGTGACTTACTGCAGATAGTACCCAATTTATACCCATGTCCAACTCTTCTAGTGAAGAGCAAAAATTAGTGCTCTGCATGGAGTGCTACAATAATGTTTTAACCTTTCTTGACATTTATGCTGCAGTTGCTACAGTTTAGGCCACACAGAGAGCACTACGGTGCTCTAGTTTGACTGCAAATGCAATACTAGCTTTTAAGAGCTGGTATGTATTAGACCAAGATTGCGATCAGCTGATTGTGCCCCCCAACCCCTTTCACTTGGGGCAGTTGCCACTCTCACCTCACCTTAGCTAATCTACTGTTTTTTAATGTTTCTGTAATACATCCAAAAACATCTTTGTAGGAGGATAGAAGAATGGTGAGGATGCAAGGAGTAGAGGTGGTGAAGGTGGATAAGTTTAAATACTTGGGGTCAATAGTTCTGAGTAACGGTGAGTGTGGAAGAGAGGTGAAGAAGAGAGTACAGGCAGGATGCAGTGGGTGGAGAAGAGTGTCAGGAGTGATTTGTGACAGACGAGTACCTGTAAGAGTGAAAGGGAAGGTCTACAAGAGAGTAGTGAGACCAGCTATGTTATATGGGTTGGAGACAGTAGCACTGACAAAAAGGCAGGAGTTTGAGCTGGATGGGGCAGAATTAAAGATGTTAAGATTTGCACTGGGTGTGACGAGGGTGGACAGGATTAGGAATCAGTATATTAGAGGGTCAGCCCAGGTTGGAAGGTTTGGAGACAAAGCCAGAGAGGCACGATTACGTTGGTTTGGACATGTGCTGAGGAGGGATGCAGAGTATATTGAGAACTACCACCCCATTGGTTTGATGAGCCTGATCTGCAAGGCCATGGAACATATTATCATGGAACTTACAAACAAAGACACTGGCATCCTTCAAACACTGGACCCCACCCAGTTTGGGTTCGTGAAGGGCCAATCTTGTCTCCTGAACTTGACTGACTTCTTCAAATCAGTCTCCAGAGTTGTGGATGAGGGTAAGGAGGTCCACACAGCCTATCTGGACCTTGACAAGGCCTTCGACACCATCCCTCACTTTGGAATCAAAGATAAACTTACTAAGCTGGGCATTAATCCCTACGTTACTCAATGGGTTGCCAATTGGCTTACTGACAGAACCCACACTATAAAAGTAGCTGACTCCAAATCCAGCTCCTGACAAGTGACAAGCAGAGTACCTCAGGGATCAGTCCTGGGATTGCTCTTGTTTGATATATACTTCTCTGAAGTACAGGCCAACACTAAAGGACTCTGGCTAACAAAATTCATAGATGACTGCAAACTGGGAGCCATTACTGAATCCCCAAATGATGTGGATACTCTACAAAAGGGCCTTACAGAAACAGATGCTTGGTGCCAGAGCCATGGGCTCAAGCTCAATGCCAAGAAATGTATAGTTATCCCCTTTGGGAAAAAACATGTACCCGTGAATTACCTCATAGGTGGCAGGACACTAAACACCGAAAGTGTGATAACAGACTTAGGAACACAGGTGGACAATGGTCTCACCTTTGATAACCACATCGCCACAACAATCACAAAATCCTTCTATGTGGCACACCTCATTACTAAGGGCTTTTCATCCAGAAAAAAGGAGGTCATTGTCCCACTGTACTCATCCCTCATTAGACCCAATACAGAATACAATGCCCCCTTTTGGTATGTACCTCTCAAGACATCTGCAACAACTGGAAAGGCTGCAGAAATACCTCACTAAAAAATCACAGGCCTAAAGCAGATGCCCTGTGCTGACCATCTAAAAAAACTCCATTTATACTCTGTTGCAAATCGTCTACTCAGAGGCGATCTCTGCTTAACATACAAGGCCATGTCAAACCCAGAGCTGTTGGACATGCTACACTTAAGGAAATCCCAATCCCTTAGAGCCACACGCTCCAGGGATCTAAACTTTGTCATCACAATGAACAAAACATAGTGGAGGGATAGGTTCCTGACCCAGAGATTCCCCAGACTCTGGAATAGATTGCCCATACATGTCAAGCAGATGCTTCTTTGGCCCTCTTCAAAAGGAACCTTGACGATTGGATGTGAGATAGGAAATTCACCCTGGGGATCACGTCAGCCACCCTGCTAGACGGGGTCCAGGGAAGTAAATATTGTGGGAAGAAATAGTCAAGGAATTGTCATGGCTAGGCTTGTATAGGCCTACAGCCTAGTACCAACCTATGAACCTATAATCTGTTTGCCAGACAGACGGGGATTAACACTAAACTCCCTCCTGACTATCACCTTTCAAGCACGTTAGGTGGCAGACTGTGTCCGTCACTAACACGACTTAGTCCTAATACGCTAATCCATTCCTCTGACTCACCATACTAGAATACTGCCTATACTGTCTGCTTGTTCTACATCATATCCCTATAGCTGCTGCAAAAGTACCTTACAAAGAGGATCCTAGACCTTAAACATTTGTCCTATATGGACAGACTTAAAAAACTCCAATTATTCTCTGTCTCATATCACCTACTTAGAGGTGATCTCTGCTTGACTTACAAATTCATGTCTAACCCAGCTCTGTTAGAAATGCTACAGGTAAAGAAATCCCAGTCTCTCTGCATCACACACTCCAGAGAACTAAACCTCATTACCACAATCAACAGAACAAGTTGGAGGGACAGGTTCATAACCCACAGACTGCCCATGCTATGGAACAGACTTCCCATACATGTCAAGCACAGCACCTCACTGGCCCTCTTCAAGAGAAATTTTGATGAGTGGATGAGAAATAGAAAATTCATCCCAGGGGTCACTCCGGTGGCTCTCTACTCGACAGAGGCACTGAGAACTAAGGTCGGGTAGCACGATGCAGGGTAATCCTATGGGGCTAGGCTTGTAAAGGCTCCAGCTCCATTAGCTTAGTACACACCTATGAACCTGAAAAAATGTATATATAAACAACTGCTAAAAAATATCAATAGTTATAAATTGTTGTGTGATGCTGAGAATGGCTTCTGAACTTCCTTCAATACCTTTACCGCCCTCTTAACTGCAACTAATCACATTTACTGTAACATAAATGAAAGTCGCAGAGCTACAGGCCTGTTTGTGGGCATGACCACAGCCTTTGAAACTACAAGCCACATAATACTCCCCAAGAACCTAGAAAGATTGAACTTTAGTGAAAATGCAATCTAATGGTTTAGAAGGTACCTACAGGATATATCAGTGATGGCGAACCTTTTGGAGTCAGAGTGCCAAAAATTCGGAAAAATGGCTAACTTGACTCTGCTTGCGTGTTACCCCCCCAAACAAAAATAAAATAAATTAAATAAATAAATAAAAATAAATAAAACAGCATGGCTGTCAATACATCAGGGATAAATCTCAACAGAATCAGGGACAAATCTAGAAATAAGAGACATGGACAATTTTAAACTACTGATACTATTAATTTAAGACCCTGACAGAAAAAAATGAACGTGAATTAATCTACATTTTATGAAGTAAAATTAGTCTATAAATCTAATTATTGTCATTACTAAGTGTAAAAAGTTGTCAAGTTTTAGCAGGGATTAAGAGAGATGGTTGAGAGGAATGTAAAAGAACACACTCCTAGAAATGCAGACTACTTGCCCTATGCAGAAGTGTAGCAACGAAGAGAAAACAGTATCAGCACTGCCCTTTGCAGACTCTGTCGAGAAAGTATATTGAAATAGTGTTTGAGGTTAATAACTTCCTTACCTCAGCAGCAGTGTTGTTGAACTGGCTCCTGGCACAAAATAATTCAATGCACTTGACACAAGCAACAAATGCAAAAGCAGTTTCTTTGGGTGTTGGTGATTGCTGTTGTGTCACCCAAAATGTCGTGGCATGTCACCTTTGACACACGTGTCAGGTTTGCCATCACTGGGATAGATCATTTAAGCTTTGCCTGTACTATACTTGCTTATCGACTGGACTGCTCAGTACATGCATACCACAAAGATCAGATCTTCGGCCACTACTACTCTCCCTCTCTGTCAACGACTCACATTTACCTGCTGCACCTAAAGCTGGTTACTTATGCAAATGATATAATTCTCCTACATTCCAACAATTACCATAGCAATCTTGAAAGCAAGCTATTAAAGGATTTCACCCAATTATGCCACTGGTCTCAATCTAATAGACACCTTATAAACCATAAGGAGACAAATGTTATGATTTTCTACATATCCAAAAAGTTACCGAATATCTATGTAATTCACATAAGAGACCTTATGGGTAACAGAATACCTAACGCCAATGAACAGAAATACCTAATCTTCAATCCAAATCTCCTTTACAAAGCACATCAACATCACTGTCAGAAAAAGTTCTTGTACAACTGAAACTTCGTGGCAGGATCACTCATCCCTCTGTTAAGGCAAGTGCTTCAATTACCAAGTACAGACTATTACCTTCCCTTTAAGTTCTTTCACTCAGTCCATAATTCCCACATAACAGAAATGGTAAAAAATAAAATTTACAGGTTTAGGTTATCACTCCCTTTGCTCCATCACAAGGTACAAAATGACTTGCTGTGAATGACACTGCCACCTGTTAATCAAGTGTTAAAACAAGAATATTGTACCCCCATTACAAAGGAAACTCGCAATACATGGGATTGCACAGGAGCTGAGAAACTCATGGGATAGCTCCTTATCACTTTTAACACCCACTTGTTAAAACCACAAATGCCAAAAGGGCCTTTTCAAGATTAGGGCCAGCAACCTGGAACACCTCACCCTCAAACATCAAATATTAATATTCTATGGAAGACCTTTAAAAAGGTACTTAAAGAATACCTACGCTCTGAATCCACATGTAAGTGCTTTCAAGACAACAGGTGAAACTGTAAAAGCTTAACTGTATTTACTGCTTATAACCACGTATGTACTTATACATATACAAATATTTTACTGAAATAACTAAATGTACACTATTGCAATGCATGTATACAACTGTTTAAATCATTTGTATTCATGTCTACTTGAATCATATTTTTTTATATCTCTTGTGCCAACAGCAGTACCCGGGTCATGACTGAAAAGGTTTAATGGACCAGTTCACCTTCCCAGTTATCAAACAAAAACATATCAATACATAAATAAAACCTCTTGTGAAGTTCAGCTATAAGCAGCAATGTAGGTTGTTCTATTTAACATGTCCTACCGGCAAAGAAAAGAACATAACTAAATACAAAAGCCCTGAGAGGTAAATGCTAAAAAAGTGTTTCTCAGGCTGCAGTAGACAAACTCATCGGCTTTAGTGTGATAAGTGCAAGACGCCGCCCATCTCCAAGATAGTTCTGCAAGAATTCATCAAAGCGATTAGCTGCTGTGCGGTTACGAGAAGAAGAAGAAATTGCTGATGGTGTTTTGCATGTAATTTTACAAAGAAGATTCAGAGGTCTGCAAACCATGGCTCTGTGGCTATCCCTTGTGGCTCTGAGGAAAGTTAAATTATGCCTCTAACTGCAGCACAATTAAAATGTATACAAGTAAATTGTTTGGAAACACCAGTAAACATATATTTTGCTGTTAAAAATCATTGCGCAAATCTATGTTTTAAGTTTCTTAACCCATAGGCTATAGCCAAGGCAGTTCTCATAGGGTTTGGCTACTGAATGAATTCTAAAAAATGGTTCTTTACCTCTTAGGCTGTTAAGCTGTGCTAAACTGATGCAAAATGTCTCCAGTTAAGCCACAGGGTCGATGAGGGAAACCATTCCAAAAGTGGATTTGCAGGGCTATAGTCTCCTCAGAGCAAGTATCATATAGAAACAAATAATTAAGACATGAATGAAAGACTCGTGTTTTTAAAATCTTATACACAGAATGTTTGCAAAATGTCCCTTCTAAGCTGTCTATATAAACAATATGAGACTGCAATGAGAAAGTACATACTGCACAATACTGCCCAAGACAAAGCCAGTACTATCTGCAGCAGTCCCATAATTCTGTACTACTCTATATGCAATCTTAATTTCTTCAACAGAAAGATACAGCGATTCTATAATATTAAGATCAGCCTGGGATAACTTTCCCCAGATATAACTGCTAAAATAAAAGGCATTGCTTTTTCAAATTACAGGATAGTCAAATACAACAATAAATATGAACGTATTGAAACATATTTATTAATTCAAACGGAACATACAATACCAGGAGAAAGAAATAAAGGAGCCTACTTCAATGATCTGCTAGTATACTAGGTTACACTAACATCTTGGGTGTAGGGCTAAACATAGACAAAACTTTCTTTAGAATTCATTCCAATGGAAAAAACTCAAGACTTTGTATCACTGACAGCACCTACAAATAACATAAATAGCACTTTTGCACGCTCGCAGCCCTCCTTCATTAAATATAATAACTTTAAGACTGAGCTACACTAGGGATGATTGGCAACTTTTATCCTACCTTTTCTCAGTTTTTATTGCATTGAATGTACATCTCAATGAAAAGCTCATCCCAGGAACTGTATGCCTCTCATATACTAATAACATTTCTCCCTGACAAATTGCCATTCTCCTGTTCTACCAACTAGAAATATGCTGAAACCTCAAGCATACAACTCTGCCTTACCCAAGCTAGTAGACACTGCTTTTTATGTATGCTTTAGAAACATCCTGGATCAATAGCAGCTCTCTAACAGTTAAAGAATTTTGACATTAAAAAACACTTGTGATCCTTACTGTGCCTTCAAACTGGTGTGCACACATTATTGGAAATGGCTAATTGAACTGATACAGTCAAGATTATTTAGCTAATTGCATTTGATTAAATTACAATATCAAGGTATAATAGATTAAATACCTTCCTAATCTAGTCTTAAATTTATTTGAGATAGATTTAATGTATGCAACCATTATCACTAACAAGAATTCATGATGTCCTTTAGCTTAGTTTAAACCCTATTTTAGTAACAATACACATATATATCCCTCACTCTCCTGTATTTGCACCGGTTACTACCTTCTGAGTGATTCTTAGTCTCAAATGCTCAAACTGAAATTGCATACAGAAAGGAGATTAACAAAAAGGCTGCAAAGGTGATTATAAGGCCTACAAAATAAGCACCTTGCTGATCATTTTTTTTCATCACAAGGTTTTGGTCTGGTGCAGCCTCCTCCATTCCCAATTGTTTTGCTTGGGCTCACTCCACTCCCCTACCCTACCCCCAATTCCCACCTGCCTGCACTACATTTACATTTAAACTTCTCATACTGTACTCATTTGAACGCTTCCTCCTATCCCTATACAACTGTCATTACTACAGTCTGTACACACCTACAATCCAATAACCAGATATAATTAATTTAACCCAGTAAATTTAACCCTATTCACTTTTTTCCACTCCTACTTGTCTGACAAGCCATTATAGTTTCCACTCACCTGAACTTTACTCTTTCCTCATAAGCCACCACTGTATCATCCCAGAATGGTATGAACACATTACAATTAAATACACTGCTTCTTTCCTTCCTTAACCTATCTCTCCTTCGACTTATATATATTACCTCATTTTATTTTACTACAAATTATTCCCAGATGCATACAATTACAACCCCTTATTATCAGTCTAGACCTAACAAAAAGTTTCTAATATCTCCCCTAGCTTATCTAACATATAGCCATTATGGTATTTAAAATTCAAAAATTCTTCATACCTTCTCCATACCATCACAACTTACCTTATTGTATATTCTGTTTAAGGTATGTTATGTAAGTATAAATGGAGCTTTTCAGCCCTGAGCTCCACTGAAAATGTATACATCAGAGTCCATTTGGACTTTCTCAATAAATTAATATTAATAAATTAATAAACCCAACTCCTGTTCAGCAGTATTTCTCCAACAATACCTTCCCAGTGTTTGGTACTAGACATCTCCCAACAATTACATCAATTCAGGAATTATCATACATAAAATTTTTGTATTCCTAATTTTATTTTAGAGAAATAAACACCCAATCAATAGGGTTTCAAAGTAAAAATGTATTGACGAAAATGCAGCTCTGTAAACTTCATAATGGGAGCTAAACAGTGTGTTGAAGACCAACCTGCAAATTCTAGTTTATGCAAACGACACTGTGAGACACTAATGCTCCAAACTTGCTGTAAAGTGTGAACTGATTATAACTCGGGAGTGAGGGTGCAAGATTTCTCTCTCTACATGAGTGGTGAAGGGGCAAAGTCCCCAAAATACAACCTTAAATTTAATTACAATGCAAGCTTACAGAAAGGCCTTTTCTGACCATCCATTTTGCAGTGTTAGGATTTGCAGTAAGAACCTTCACTCAAACATCAAGGTGCATACACTGTATTGTAAAGATATTACTCTCTAACATTTGAATATGAAGGAACCGTACCTTTGACTCAGATTCTGTGGGAGACAGGGAGTTTGGCATACCTAGCCGCCAGTTTTTGAAGACAGCATTACTTGCTTCTGGGTCACTTACTGGCCTTTTTGGATATGAGGGATGTACCTAAATAAAACACAAAATCAAACATGAGTGTTTAAATCTTAACTGTCATTTCACTACTACAACTGCAAAGCTATACTATGGCATCTTCCAATGAATGCTTTCTTCTTCAGCACGCCTCTGACTGCTGTCCAGGAGGGGTATTTTACTCTACACAAACAACTGGATTTGAAAGAATTTACTGTAGCCAAATCTTTAATAATAGCACCTTTAGCAGGTCAAAAGAGATCTGGTCAATGCTGTTTATTTATTTATTCTACTTGATTGGTTGGTTTTAGTCCTTTAGGCTGAGTTTCTTCATAAAGGAGACTTGGGAGCAACTCTCTTTAATGAAACAAAATTAAATGCAAGTTGAACAAGTTGCTACTTATTTACATGGAGATGTTAATCTTTCAGAAGAAACTAAATAATTTGACATGATAAAAATACAACAAATGGTTCAGCAAAAAAGCATAGCAACATGCAGTTTCACACTCAGATAGCAATCTATGACATACATTTACTAAAAGGAAAAAAACAGAAAGAACAATCTCAGACGTGAAACACTGAAAAGGTTATGATTTCCATTCACGTCGTTATCCATCCAGTTGATAGGAGTTAGATACCCCTGGTAAATAAAGGTTCACATAATATGTGGGTTAAAAATGAGTTGGCTTAACCTTGAGGGAGGAGGAAACCATGCAGCAAAGCTAGTTTGCTATTGTTATCAAACAGAGTTGCAAGGAATAAAATTGTGGACAACTCTTTTACCAGTTCTCTTTACCAAATCCAACAGTACCCCCTCCAAAAAATAAATAAATAAATAAAAACTGCTTTATTTAGGTAATCACTGAGAAAGCACTCATTATATCTCTAGCTATCTATTTCTCACTTAGACAAGATGTATCACTATCGACAGATTGCTTACCTGTAAATACTGCCCTTCTTTCTTTCGGCTTTTCCTGGTTAGGAGTTGCCACAGCGGAACTCTGGTCCACTAATGATTGGCAGTAGATTTTGACATGCTGGCTTGCCAGGCCTAATGCACAATCTTCAATGAAGGAACACCCATTCAAGCATGTCGCCACACAGAAGATGCTCTAACTGAGAATCGAATGGGCAACGTCTAACTGTGAGGCGACAACTGCCCAAAGCTCACAAAAAAAGATCAAATTATATTCCATGCCTTAACAAACTTCAGCAATTTCTCAGTTATCACTCTTGGCTGCTGTTGGTTATCTAGGCTAGTCTATACATCCAAAGTTTTTCTCACTGCAGGTTTGAAATTCTTGCTGTCACTGGATGTCAGAAACAAACCCTCCTTGCTACTTACTGTTCTCATGTGTGCCTTACAACCTTTCCTATATATCAAAGTTCACAGCTTCAGCCCTACGAATTCTAGGACCAATAAAGTGTTACTATATACTCAAATGCACCCCAAACTTGAACCCAGGTCAGTTATACAGTAAAGCTACTCAATTCCTATACTTTTTAGAGCAAATTAATGACATTCCGGAACCCTTTAATCATCTGTAATGGTATTTTTATGTTACATGATTATGCAACATGCTCTAAATTCATTTATCTGTTGCCTTAATGTGCAAGGCATGTAAACAGACAAAGAATTTGAGTCTTTGACAACAATGAACATTCTGTGTAAAACACAACTAATTAATAATACTCACCATAACAGTAGATATTCAAATACAACAAGCACAGATGCAAAATCATTCATAATGCTGAGGAATTAGCTACAGGTGGTATCTGTACGTCTGGTGTGGCTTCCAGAGACTTGGATGTCCACAGACCAGATAGTACAGTTTTGTACCTACCATAAATGTAGATGTTCGAGGATTCCATTGCTGCAGTCCTGACTATTGGGTATAGTCCGCGTCCCAGTCGGCCCGAATACCAGAGTATAAGGCTGACGTCGGTCAGGGCGCATTAGACTGACGTCAGTACGTCAGGGTACTAATGCGCATGACCGACGTCATATCCTCAGTCTTTTCTTGCCCCAGATGTCAGAAGACCCAAAAAGACAAGTCCCAAAACAACCTGCACCAAAAACATGTATAATATATACAACAATATATACATATATATATAAAATATAAGCATGTAAACTCACCTACACAACCACCCCTAAACACAGAGGGAAGGAGGGAGGGTAATTGGACTGCAGCAATGGAATCCTCGAACATCTACATTTATGGTAGGTACAAAACTGTACTATGTTCTTCGTCTTCCATTGCTGCAGTCCTGACTATTGGGTAGAATCCCAAAGCAGAGGTAAGGGAGGCTGGCAAATTATAAAGTAGCAGGAGCTGACAACATGCCTTGTAAAACAGCTGTGGCAAAACCAGCCCTAGTCTTAGAGTATATAGGCAGGTGATAATGCCTAGAGAAAGTATGCACTGAACTCCAAGTAGCTGCTTCCAGAATATCCTTAGTTGCCACCCCCCTTAGAAATGCTGTTGAAGTGGCAGTAGCCCTAGTGGAATGAGGCCTAATCCCAGCTGGAATCTCCTTGCCATGATGGGAATAACAAAATGCAATGCAAAAGCCAATCCACCTAGAAATAGTTTGTTTTGACACAGGCTTGCCCTGTGAACTCAAAGCAAAAGAAACAAGTAACTGCTGAGACTGCCTAAAATTCTTAGTCCTGCTCAAATAATAACGCAATTGCCTGTGTACATCTAAAGTGTGCAAAATCTTTTCCCCTTTATTTTGAGGATCTGCAAAAAACGTAGGCAAATGAATAGTTTGGTTTAAAGCCACACTAGAAACCACCTTAGGCATAAAGGAAGGATTAGTACGTAAAGATACCCTGTCCTTATGGAAAATCAAAAAGGGCTCTACTGCCATAAGGGCCTGCAACTCAGACACCCTTCTTGCAGAAGTAATAGCCAACAGAAAAGCAGTCTTCCATGACAAATATTTCAATTCAGCAGTAGCTGCAGGCTCAAAAGGTTGTAGAGTAAGTTTTTCCAACACAAAATTGAGATCCCAAGCAGGAGTAGGAGCTCTACGTGAGAGTCTTATATTCTTTGCCCCTCTAAGAAACTGCTTGAACAAAGGATGCGAAAACAAAGGTGGGTCACAATCATAGTGAGCTGAAATTGCTGCAGCATGAATCTTTATGGAAGAGAAGGACAAACCTTTGTCCAATAATTCAGTAAGATATTGAAGAGCCACACTCACATTAGGCTCTGAAATCTCCAAATTCTTTGCTGTACTCCAAAATAAAAATCTCTTCCATTTTTCTGCGTACACTCTCCTAGTACTAGGCCTTCTAGCTTCCATAATCACATTTAAAACTTGTTGAGGAAGCTGAGACCTGCTGTGTTTCAACACAGAATATGCCAGGCTGTGAGATGAAGAGATTGAAGCTTGACATTGAGCAGATGACCGTCCTTCTGAGATAACAGATGAGGAATCAGAGGTAAAGGCCATGGAGGCTTCTTTACCAGACTCCGTAGAAGTGGGTACCAGTGTTGCCGAGGCCAATCTGGAGCTATCAAAATCATCCTTGGCCTGTCCTGTCTGACCTTTAACAGTACCTTTGGAAGAAGCGGTAGAGGTGGAAAGGCATACACATGAAGGTTTTTCCAACTGAAAGACAGAGCATCCACTTTCCAAGCTGTGTGATGAAACCCCTTTGTGCAATACTTTGGCAGCTGGTGGTTTAGTGGAGAAGCGAACAGATCTATGTCTGGAGTTCCCCATGACACTGTCAGTTTCTGAAATACATGAAGATCCAGTTTCCACTCGTGGGGATCCATGATTTGTCTGCTTAACACATCTGCTAAGGAGTTCTGTGCTCCTGGCAGAAACCTTGCCTGAAGAGTTAGTTGCAAGCTTAGCGCAGTCTCCCATAAAATCATTGCTTGCCTGCATAGCGGATAAGAATGTGTTCCCCTTGCTTGTTGATGTACCACATGACAGTTGTGTTGTCTGTTAGAATCAACACCTGCCCTGGAAGAAGTAACTCCTTGAAAGCCATTAATGCAAACTGGACTGCTAACATCTCCTTCATGTTGATATGTAGATGCTGTAGTCTGGCAGGCCACTTGTCTTGTATCCACTTTCCATTTAGATGAGCTCCCAAGCAATGTCCGAGGCATCTGTCGTTAGAATCTGACTTGCCTCTGGCCGGGTCACAGAGAGTCCCTTGTTTAGGTGACATTCCTGAGCCCACCACAAAAATTCCTTTTGAATGCAAGGTATTATTTGAATGACAGTGTCCAAATCCTGGCAGTGCTGTGTCCATACATTTTTGAGATACCATTGTAGCTTCCTCATATGCAGTTTGGCATTGGGAAGCACCAGAATACAAGATGCCATCAACCCTAATGCTTGAAGGACTGTCCTTGCAGTCAGCACGGACTGATGAGATAGTTGATGGAAGAAAAGTGACAGACTCTTTTGTTTGTCCGGGGTTAAAAAGGCCATCTGGGCTGCTGTATTCAGTCTTACACCCAGAAAGCACATGTCTTGAGAGGGTACTAGACTGGACTTTATTTCGTTCACAGAATACCCTAGGCATCTTAGCACTGCTATAACATATTCCAGATGCTGTAGAAGGTCTTCCTTTTCTTGAGCCAGAATCAGGCAGTCGTCCAAGTAAGGATAGATTTGAATTCCTTGAAGCCTGAAGTAAGCTATCACTGGAGCCAGAACCTTTGTGAATACTCTGGGCAGTAGATAAGCCAAAGGGCAATGCAGAGAACTGATAATGAGAATTTCCAGCTCGAAACCGCAGATACTTTCTGCAACTTAGCCTTATAGGCACATGAAGGTAAGCTTCCTTGAGATCTAAAGTTACCATCCAGTGATCTTTGCCCAGCAGAGGTAAAAGCTGTTGTAACGTCAACATCTTGAACTTGGGAATGTCCAAAACGTGTTGAGGAGAGATAAATCCAAAATTGGTCTCCACGTGTTCCCCTTCTTTGGTACAAGGAACAGGCGAGAATAAAATCCTAGGCCCCTCTCTGACACAGGGACTGGCTGAATGGCCCCTATGTGAAGTAACTGTAAAACTTGCTTGTGAGCCTCTTTTCTTTGTAGAGGAGGAACGTCTGGCATGCCTTTGAAAGGGGGCATTGTATGGAAATAAAATCTGTAACCGTGGTGAATGATATCCAACACCCATTTGTCTTGAGTAATTAAATCCCAATTTTCTTTGAAAAGAGACAGCCTTCCCCCCAAAGGAGCTGCCAGACGAGAATCTGCTGGCAGCTGAAGAAACAGGTCATTGGGTCTGTTTACGAAAGGACTGACCCCTGCCCTCACCAGAAGTCTGAGCAGGTGAACTTCCTGTTCTAGGCCTAAAAGAACTTTGAGCCCTGCCCCTACCACGTCTAGACCTACCCCTAGACTGAGAATCATAAGCAGGATATGTCCACCCCTTAGCAGGCCAATTTCTACTAAACTTGGTGGCTGCACCTGCAAAAATCTTTAACAGTTTGCATAGACTTAGCTTTGTCCTCCATTTTCTTTAAAACAGCTTCCACAGGCGAACCAAACAACACATCAGACTGTAAAGGAGCATCCAAAATCCTTGTCTTAACATGCTCAGCTAAATTCTGATCCTTCAACCAGGCATGCCTGCGAAGAACAGAGCTGGTAGCAGCCACCCTCGAGGAGGCCTGTACAGCATCAAAACCACATTGCAAAGAATGCTTACCCACTTGTTCGGACACATGAACCAAATCCAGCAACTCTTTACACTCAATACCTTCCGCCAAAGCATCCACCTTAGATTTCAATTGTGAAAGAAGGTAATTCTGATATTTTAACATGTGAAACTGACAATTCAAAGCTCTCATGGCTAGAGTGGAAGAAGTATACACTTTCTTTCCCCACCTATCCAAAGCCCTTGCCTCTTTATCAGTGGGGACAGGATTTTTAACCACAGAAGCTTTTACACCCTTAGGCCCCTGGGAAATAGTTTCTGGGTCCGCCCTAGGACTCTTAAACAAATATTTATGAGCTTCAGGCACCCTATAATACCTATCAGGCTTAACAGGAGCAGGAGGCAAAGAGTCAGGGTTCAGGGAAGCCTCTGCAAAACATCTTCCACCACATTCAACACAGGAGGAATAGCTAAAGGCCTATGCTGGGGTAAAAACAAGAACTCCCTAAGCCTTTTCCTGGAGTCAGAGTAATCCTGGCCTTCCCATTTAAAGTGCTCCCTCATGGAATGCAAAGTCTCTGAAATGAGAAATCCTCAGGTGGAGACGCTGTAGGAGTGGAATCATCCACATCAGAATCAGAATAGGTAGGATACTCCTGCAAATCTTCCACAGAAGATTCTGAAGCCTCAGAACACTGTTCAAAACTCTCAAACTCAGATTCCACCCTAGGCCTCTTATCAGGCGGGGGCATAGAACCCCTAATCATAGTAATCAAATCTTCTGCCATCTTAAGCATATGTTTCTTAGGTACAGAACCTGAAATGGTAGGAGAAGCCCCCACTGAAGCTGAAGTAGGCCTACCTCTCATAGAAGTTTTGGCAACAGAAGGAGAGGCCCTAACTGTCTTGGGAAGAGAGGGAAGAACAGTCACCTGAGAAGCCCCCTCAGCCTGGCCTACCTCCTGAGAAGGCACATCCTGTAAGAGTATAGTTTCTGCCTGGGACTCCATGGAAACTCCTGGCAAAACCTCCGGCTCCACTGAGCCTTCCAAAGAACCGACGTCCGGGACTGCCGGTTCCTCAACCCTAGGCTTCACTGTTTTATCCTTGCGCTTCTTGGAGGAAGCGGGCGCCGGAGCATCCGACGGCATTTTATAATTGCAACGCTTCCCAAACACTAACCTGGCACAGTCTAACCTCCTCTTAATAGTGCGTTTATTAAACCTAGCACAAGAGCGGCAACCAACAACGTCGTGCTCAGGCCCTAAACAAGGTATACACAAGGTATGATAATCCCTATGAGGTATCTGTTTCCCACAAGAAATACAGTTATTCACTTTTTCTGACATCCGGTAAAATACTGAGGCAAGAAAAAACCAAAATGTTCCCCAACGGGGTACTTAGCCAACTCTGTTTCGGTCTGAAACTCCGGTATCGGAAATATTTCAGTACGCCAACCTGCACTCGCAAAACTGCTTCTGCATCGGACCATGCGGCAAAAAAGACTGAGGATATGACGCCGGTCATGCGCATTAGTACCCTGACGTACTGACGTCAGTCTAATGCGCCCTGACCGACGTCAGCCTTATACTCTGGTATTCGGGCCGACTGGGACGCGGACTATACCCAATAGTCAGGACTGCAGCAATGGAAGACGAAGAACATCCAGGCTTCGCCTCATGCTGAAGATGTCATTACACAGCTTAAAAGAAAATGGGAGAGTTGTCACTGACAGTTTCAGCAATTAATTGTGTCTGGAAGCAAGTCACCAAAAATGGCACTGTTCAGCTTAGAATGGAGAGATTTGCCTAGTCAGGCTAAGGTTTGATATTCCTCTCCATTGGGGAGACTCCTGGACAAAGAACAGGAAGAATGTACCTAGTAAACACATACAACGGGGTACATGGAGATTATGGGAGAGAGCTTGTTCTGCAGCAGTGATTACTATACTAATACAAATGCTTCTGTGGTGAATCTGCTTGCACAACTCTTCCATTTGCATCAGAAAAAACAATGCTACGTTATCATCAGGTAGAGGACTAAAGCAGTAAATAACCTGCTGTACATCTAGGGAGGTGGAACCCACATGCCATACAAACCTGTAGTGGCAAACTCTGCTCTTCTCTTATATTTCAAGGTTTAGAGTTTAATGCCCAGAATAGACATGGATGGAAGTTCAGGTAGCTACCTCACAAATGCTTTGTGCTGACACGTGTCTGAAAATGGCAACTGCGATAACTATTATTGTAGCAAAGTGAAATTTAACCTGCTACTGCAAGATTTTGCCATGGTAGTTATAAAAGAAGACCACTGAGTTTTCCATCCATTTAGAGAGCTTGCCTGGCAACTGCCCTGTCATGCTTCATTAGCATAAAAGAAACAGAATGCTAGACTATTTGCTTTAACTCTTTTGTGCATTCAAAAAATGTCAATGCACTGTAAGGGGTCATTTTTTTTTCTTTTTTTAAATTTTATTTATTTATTTATTTTTACTGTTCTGGCAGCCATCAGAGTTTTTTTACCTGTTTAAGCCCTAACCATGTTTCCTTAGCTTTTGATGTGGATGCATGTGTCACTGGCACTGCCAGTGGTTATGATGGCTACTGCCATCACCAACTCAATAGGCCAAACCCGGGTTTCTTGTTATGTCGGTATCACATGCAAGCTTCTGCTTGCATTAGCTGAAATAGCCACAAGACCACCAGCACCCCGCTACACAGGTAAGCAAGCCAGCATTTTGCCTCTCATTTTTACTATCCCCTGTCCAGCTCTTCCTGCACCTGAGTCACTAATTGATTTTAGGTTGAGTGATCACAATGAGGGCTTTATCTTTACACCACACAAACTAAGGTGGAAGTTATGTTCAACTGATATAAGATTTTTCTGAGATATTTATGATAATAATAATGTTAGAAATTATGTTTGACTGATATAAGATTTCTATCTGTGATACAATAATACAATACCCAGGAAATATGGAAATGCAACATTATTGTAAGAGTAGTGTGCTGAACAAAGAAGATTATGAGGAAATATATAGGATCTGAAATGATATGTTGATTCATACTGAAATATAAACAATGTATATAGCAGCATTAAAGATGCTTAAAAATAAAATGATACTGATCAGAAAAAGAAACAGAGCTGTATAAAATGCATAATGTCATGGTTGCCATTAGGCAACATTTATTTGTTAGTTGTAGTCATAACCATTTGTTTATCTCAGCTGCCCATTACATGTAAAAACTGATGTAGTACTGCATCTCTGAATTCCCTGCAAACAGTAATGCAACATTACAGACCATTCCATTCAAAGCTCAGAGCAAAGTTAACACGTCAAAATTTCAAGTCCACATTAATATTCATAACTAACAACAAATCAGTGAAACTTCCTCAGTTACAACAACCAATGCCTGTCTCATAATGTAGTGCTGTGAACCAGTCAGCACTGAAAGTCAAAGACTCTGGTCCTTCTCAGAGATGTAGTGATTCTTTCACACATTCCACATCCAGAACATGGTACTGACTCAATAAGCCTTTGCTAAATGCTTTTTATACATTCATGGGACTTTTAACGCTTCAGTTCTCCTTACAGTGGTGACTACAAAACTTCTGACCACACAATAAGATCAGAGGAGGTGTCAGAGATTAAAATGGGAAGTCCTGAACTCTAGAGACATCGACTTGCTCTACAGTTGGAACCATTGCACTTTCCAAACAAAAATTGCCTCTCTAAGTATCTTCTCCTGCGTTACCACTTGTCTTTCAAATACCATGAAAGCTCCCCCAATTAAAGAGAAAAAAAAACAGTTCTCCAGTATCCTGGCCAAAATTAAGCCACTTTGATCCTCCTCTAAAAACAGACCAATCGGCTTACTGAGACCATCATTCCAAGTTCACCACTGAAAGGAAATAAATAAAATAACCCTATAACTCAAGAAAAAAACAAAACTGAATTCTGCTGGTAAGAAAAAAAGTCTAGTTCTGTACAGTGCTTGACCTAGCCAAGGCATTTAACACACTTCCGCACTAAGGTATTATAGAAAAACTCTCCCAACTGGGAATTAACTCCTACATTACCAGATGGGTGGCCAACTGGCAAACCAACTGGACAAATACTGTCAAAGTGGTTAGTCAAATCCTAATCTTAATCCTAATCTACATCCACAGTTCAAATGACTTCTACCTTATTTAATATTCCCGTCTCTTACAGTTGTGCATTTTCTCCTATATGCACACCATGTTTACACTATTTGTTATGTAAGTACTGCCTTGCATTATGCAAACTGTATTTACTTATGTGTGACTATATATGTAATGTATTTACTTATGTGTGATTGTATATATACTTGAATACCAAATCCTTTGTTTATGTTTTTATGACTCTTGTATAGCTTGTACATTACATTTATCAATCTTGTTAAGTTTCTATATTTTTTTGTGCAGTAATTGTGGAGCTTTTCTCCCTGGGCCTCCACTGCAAATGGATTTCTGATCCAGTGGACTTTCCCAGTCAGCAAATGTCAATAAATAAATAAGTGGGTGACTTCGCCCCTAGGAAAAGACCAGTCACCAGTGGCATACCACAGGGTTCTGTGCTGGGCCCCTTACTATTCGGAATTTATTTCTCAGAAGTCAAGGCAAACTTGGACGGCCTGTGGCAGGCCAGGTTTGCTGATGATTGGAAATTAGGAGCAACTGATGAATTTCCCAATGATGTTGATATACTGCAGACAGGGTTAACGCAGACAAATGACTAGTGCCAAAGCCATGGAATAAAGCTAAATGCAAAAAAATGCATTATTATTCCCTTTGGGAAAGTGGGCATCCCTACTAATTACATTATAGACAGCACCCCCCCCCCCCAAGTGTAGACCCAGTGATATGTGATCTGGATACTCAGGTTGATGGCAATCTTAACTTTGACCACCACATATCCACAGCAGTAAGAAAATCCTTCTGTGTGGCACATCTTAGAGCCAGAGCCACAAGTAACAAAAGCTTCATTGGTGGATATCCACTGTGTGGCACATCTTACAGCCAGAGCCACAAGTAAAAGAAGCTGCATTGGTGGATATCTAGCATCAGCAAACTTTATAACAAATTCAAAAAACTGTTGTCTAAGAAAACTAGCCGAGGCCCCCAACAATGGAAAAGCACCCTCCTCAGCCTCAACAGACATGTCAAATCCTCTAAGGGCAACTTTAAGAAAAACTTAGCAATCACAGCCAAGGGTAATCATAAGGCCTTTTACAGCTACATATGTAGTTTAAAATTTAGGACCCAAGCATGTACCGAACTAGTGGCTAACGGTATCACACACTCTGATTCCACAGAGATAGCAAACCTGCTAGCAGACAGATTTGGCAAAACTTTCACTCTCTTATCCCCTCCAAACTTATTACAAGCCTTGACCCCAACTCCCCCCACCCTACATATCTGAAGAGCAGTTCATTAAAGCCTTGTCTAAGGCAAAACATACAGCTTTTATGGGACCAGACAGCATCCCAGGCTGTCATCTAAACAAACTAAAACATGAACTAGCATCACCATTAAGTACCCTTTTCAACAGCCTAACCACTGGCTTTGTTCATGTGGAATGGAGAACAGATGCAGTTATTCCACTCCACAAACGTGGCTTAGTAACAGACCCAGGGAATTATACACCCATAAGTCTGACCAGCCTCATCTGTAAGGCCATGGAATGTATCATCATGGACCTCATAAATAAAGACATAGGTGACCTCCAAACACTGGATCCGACCCAGTACAGCTTTGACAAGGGCAGATCCTGCCCTTTAAACCTGGTGGGTTTCTTCAAAAATGTGACCAGGGCCATTAATGAGGGCAAATCTGTGCACACAACTTACCTCAACTTGGCAAAGGCCTTTGACACAATCTCACACTCAGGCATTACTGATAAACTTAGCAAACTGAATGTAAACTCTTTTGTTGTAAGATGGGTTGCCAACTGGTTCACAAACCGGTCAGACACTATCTAAGTGAGTGACTCCACATCAGCCAGCAGACTTGTCACCAGCGGGGTGCCACAAGGGTCAGTGATGGGTCTCCTACTGTTTGATATAAACTTCTCAGAAGTTCAGGCCAAAACTAAGGGGCTGTGGCTGACCAAGTTTGTGAATGACTGCAAACTGGATGCAATTACTGAATCCCCAAATTATGTCAGTATTCTTCAGGAGGGTCTTACACAGACAAAAGACTGGTGTCTTAGTCATGGTGTCAAACTGAACGCAAGGAAATGCATCATCATTCCCTTTGGTAGAAACAATGCCCCTTCACACTATCAAATAAACAACAACACCCTATGTACCTATGAAGTTAAGAGATCTGGGCTCACAAGTAGACTGCGACCTTAACTTTGACCACCATGTGTCTACTGTAGTAAGAAAGACTTTCTATGTAGCACACTTGATTAGCAAAGACATCACCTCTAGAACAAAGGAGGTTATAACCCCTCAATGCTCATCACTAATCAGGCCCATAATTGAGAATAATGCCCCTTTCAGCACGTAATACACAAAGCACCTGTGGCAATTGGAGATACCTCAGAGGTTTCTAACTAAGAAGATCAAGGGACTTGAGCACATGCCTTGCACAGACCGACTAAAGTCCCAGTCATTATACTCCGTATCGTATAGACTTCACAGGGGAGAATTAAGCCTGGCTTACAGAGCAATCTCCGACCCAAACCTAATGAATTTACTGCACATACATAAATCAAATGGGACTAGAGCTACCCAATGCAGGGACCTAAATATGGCTTGCAACTTGAACAGGACATGCTGGAGGGACAGATGTATCTCCCAGCAATTGCCACATTTTTGGAATAGGCTGCCAATTCATGTGGAGCAGAGCACCTCTATGACACTGTTCAGAAGGAACCTGCATGAGTGGATGGGGCACCATAAACTCTTACTAGGGATAGTGCCCACAACCCTTCTGAACATGGACAGTCATTAGTAAATACAATCCTGGGTACTGACTAGAGTATCTATGGTATTACACTGGGATGAAATGGCTAGGCTTGAAATGACCTTCGGTCAATAGTCTAGTAACCTCCTATGATAACTAAAGGCATTGCATCTAGATCTAAGGAAGTTATAACTCCATTATACCCAGCCCTCATTAGACCAATAATTAAGTACAATGCTTGCTTTTGCATGTACCATACTAGACACCTGCAACAAACTGGAGAAACCTCAGAGATTTCTCACCAAGAAATTACAGGTTACAAAAAACAAGTTTTATGTAGAATAACTGAAAGCCCTGTCATTGTATTTTGTCCCCAACAGACTGCTAACAGGTGACCTGTGTCTGGATTACAGGGCAGTCCCTGACTTGGCCCTGATGAAAATGCTACACATTCAGAAGTCAAACTGCAGGAGGTTCTCTCACTCCAGGGATGTTAACCTAGCCTCTGACATGAACAGGTCCTGCTGGAGAGATAGATACATCTTCCAGAGACTGCCACTTCTCTGGAACAAGCTTCCAATTCATGTGAAATACAGCCCCTCCCTGACCCTCTTCAAACACAACCTAGATCAATGGATGGGTGACTGCAAATTCATTCCTGGGTGGCACCCGTGTCCCACCTGGACAGAGGAAGTTGACATTAACTACCACAGACCCTTACCTCTGTGAACTTCATTCACCTAATCACTGACAACTGGGGCAACTCAGGATAAATATGGCTAGGCTTGTAAGCATCCTAGGGCCATTAGCCCAGTAACCTTCCATGAACCTATGAACCTATGAATTATCTTCAACTTCCTGAAAATGCACACTTTTATACTTTCTTGTCAAATATGTTATTTATTTTTATGTATTTATTTAACATTTGTTGACCAGGAAAGTCCAACTAGAACAGAGCCTATTTTCAGTGGAGGCCTGGGGAGAAATGCTCCAGACGCATGTCTCTGGAATGTGGGAGGAAACCAGATTACCCAGAGGGAACCCCACCCAAATACAGGGAGGACATGCAAACTCTGCACGTCAGGTACTCCAGCCAAGAATTGAACCGGTGAACCTCATGCTGTGAGGCGTTGACATTAACTGCTGCACCACCAGTCTATCATATCTATTTTATTTATCCTAGGATTGCCCCAAATATTTGAAACAATGGTGTTCCAAAGGGTTTCGACTATGACAACTCAACTTTCAACCTCCTGTGAAACTAGTGGATTCCAACGAATCAAGATTCAAATGTCTGAACTAGAAAACTGCAATGAACATGCCTCAGAGTTTTTATGTGGGGATGGACAAGCTTTCCGGCATCACCCACATGGGGGCCCTCTATACCACTTACCTGCATGTATTAACTTCACAGTCGTACTACCCTGGGGAAATTAGAAACACCCTGCAAGTGCAAACCAAGCAGTCATATGACTTCTTAACAGTCAGGGATACTTAACAATGGGAAAGTAGGGATCTTGGAACTAACAGCTGACCATTTACATGACAACTACTTGGACAATAATCCTTCCTTGGGCATGGCTTTTCTTCTCCAACAAGATTCTTGTATATTATATGGATTTGGAAGTAGAAATTAATGAAATGGTTGTAAGCATCTAGTTTTGATATTTCTGAAGGCTACTAGCTTTTTGATGCATAGCAGGTTACTGTGGGTATAGCACTTTATACTGTCAAATGAAAGGACATATCTTCTACAGAGGAGTTTAGGATAATCTGTATACAATGACAACAGTCATTCCATCTGAAATGCCACAAAGTTTAACATATTGACCTGACCAGCCATATGCAACAGTTGTAATGCTTACAAAGATTCCTTACCAGGAAAACCCAGGGTATACAAACATTGTCCTGTGTGGATCACCTTAAAGTCCTATTTCTATACTCCATATCCCACAGGTTACTGACAGGCGACCTATGCCTGGTGTACAAGACATACTCAGATCCAGTTCTGAAGTTCCTTTTGCACACCTGCAAAATGAAAAGCACCAAATTTTCTAGATCCAAACGATTTACATTTTATTTGTGACGTAAATAAGACATGTTGGTTAGGCAGTTATGTGTCTTGGAGGATCTCTGTGCTTGGGAATAGGCTCCCCATCCATGTGAAGTAGAGTCTATAGCTAACCTTATGTAAGCATAAACTTGACCAATGGATGGGAAATCAGAAATTGACCCTGAGTCTGGCCCTCGTGTCTCTGACAGACATAGGCAGACAGTAATGCCCAAACTAACATCCTCACCCACATAACTTCTAGAAACTTCCTAACATACCCCAGCCTAATAAACACCCATGACACACAGGAGCACAACTGGGTTGGATTATATGGCTGGGCTTATAAAGGCCCTAGTGGTCATTAGCCTAATATATATCTATGAAGCTATGAATGAAGGGAATCATTTGCAGTGTTTATACAGTAGTTTGTCCTTTTGTTGCTAGAACATGCTTTTTAGGAAGTAGTGAACTCAGTAAAACATACAAGGCCACTAAGCTTTCACCAGGGACGTAAAATACAAGTTAGGCTGATCTTGGTTAGAGGAAAGCGATGCAAGCTGGTTCTACTGGAAAATGAAAATTAAAAGATTTTTGCAAGCCAGCAGCATTCTTGTACTAAGTGCCTCCTTAACAAATGAACAGCAGTTTTTTGTTCCATTTGACTAGGACGTAACTCGTGTTTGTAAAGTTAAGGACAAGAAACTTTTTTGTAAAGAAGGCATCATGTCTGTACACTACATTACAACCCATGTCTTCCTGCTGACTCCAATGGTCTTCCCCTGCTGGATTTCCTCCAGGCCAGAATGTCACTGGGGTTACATACACTGTCGTGGAATTAACCGGAGCACTGCAAGGTGGCAGTGATGAAAAGGGGACAGACCAGTTTATTTTCTCCAAGTTTTGTTGACAAACAGGCACTCGGACAACAGTGGTACCTTTGTCTCTCGCTCTCTCTCTCTCAAACTGGGATATTATGAAATTCTCAAACTCTCCTACGTGTAACAGGGGCACCAAACACTAAGTCCACCTTTTCCACGCCCCATCCTGTCCCCTCTAACAGTACGGGGCAAACCCTAATAAACCTTTTACTGTCAACAAACAAAACATTCCTCTGTGAGGATTCTGAAACCTATCAGAGGTATTCCAGTGGTATGAAAAAATAAGACTGAACAGTATGAATTAGGTTAATTAGTGAGGGGAAGAAGAATTAATCCGTCTATTAAATGGGTCCCCCACCTCATTGAACAGGAATGAAATAGACAGCACTTTGATGGAATCTGCACTGGTAAAATACCTTAATCTTATACTGATAAAATCACAGAAAACAATGAAATCATCTGTAACAAGGTCATGACTACAGGACTGCCACACCTCAGAGAAAAAGGAATAGTCCAAGAAATGGCCATCTCACACTTTAGCCATTCAGTCTCTGTTTTTCAGGACTCATTCTACAGACATTTCAAATGGTTACCCACTAGAAACTTCTGACATTAACCCTTTTTTCAGACATGAAAAATCCAGCAGTGACAGACTGAATGTTGCCTTTAATGCATAACTTTTTCATGGTTTATTTTTACTAGACTTGCGAACTCTTCATCCTTAAATTGTTGCCGCTGAGAAAGCGTATTAAATCTTTTTTCAAGGACAACAGTGTTATATGTGCTCCAGAGCCCACACTTCACATAAACGTACTTCTTAAGGTGCAATTTACATAAAAATACTTCCAAATGTCTCATGATTAAAGTGACAAAAATAACTAACAGCTAATAAAGTAATTAGCAGTGGGGAGCATATAACACGATTGCTACAGACATTGGAACACAGACCTTAGGAAAAGAAGAAGTACACTCTGCAGTACAATTATATATAAAAGGATACAAGGCCTAAACAATACTTCCTACATGGGCTGACTCAAAGCCCTGTCACTATATTTATTGACTTATTTATTTACTGAGGTAGTGCAGTGATAAATATTGACCAATTTCAGGCTTAGCCTGAATACGATACTCAGTATCCTACAAACTGCTAAGGGTTGACCTGTGTCTGGCATACAAGGTATCCTCTGTCCCAGCACTGATGGATTTACTGCACATCAGCAAGTCAAATGGCATCAGAAATATTCCCTCTAGGGATCTAAACCTGTTCTGTCACATTAACAGAAAGGTTTGGAGAGACAGATTTATTTTGCAGAGAACACTGCTACTGTGGCACAGACTTCCCATAGCTGTAAAATAACAATCATCCCTGTCCACATTCATGCACAATGTGGCTATATGGATGGGAAACAGTGAATTTATCTCAAGACTACCCCCTGTACTACTAATGGACAGAGGTCACTCCTAAATGCTTCACCCCCAAGCAAGTGTCCCTTTATATTACCTATGGTATAAACCCAGTTACACTCACTTGAGTTATCAACCATGGGATGGCTAAGGCCAGTCTAACACCAAATGGGATAGGTTAATTCAAGCTCCAAAAGGGAAACTGGCTAGGCTTAAATTCATCCATAAGGGCAGCTAGAATAGAAATGAACTGTGAATGTACAACAAAACACAGCATGCAGTATTTTATGTGAGCAGACATTGCCAATATCATGGTTACACTCACTCAAATGCTCTGGCCATGACAGTTTTAATATATTACCTTCAGTAAAACACAGATAAAAAGATAATCCGAGTAAATGCCTACTGCCAAAACCAAAAACATGGCAAGAGCCACATTTCTTAGTTTTAACTTTGATGAGAGTTTCTTTTTTGGTACATTATGATGCTGGATAGTTCAATGTGTTTGTATGGTGTAGTAATGAAATCTGCTTCTGGCATATAAAACCGCTAGTGCAATAAGCTTTAAGAGATTTTCAACACTGTCACATTACACACTTGGATGTCACAGTTAACTAAAGTGGTTCTTACCTGTGGGGAACCTGTCACATGTCACATTCAGTCAGATTATGATGCAGAAAATAAGACAGTTTGGACCAACCAGCTCCAGCAACAAAGTATTATTTTAGAAATCATGCAAAGTATTGTGACTTGCAAATGTCTAGTTAATCAGAATGAGTGGGAATATCTGTAAATTCAAATATGAAAGGATACCATTATAATTTAATAATGTATGTTGCAATGTGATTAAGGCAGAATTATGGTAACCATTTGAAATGTCGGGACCCACTACAGTGAGTCCTGAAACACAGAGACCAATTAACCAAAAGATCGGACTTTCATACGCTAAGTCCAAGATGACTGGTACTTGGAATATTCCCTTTACAAAAAGGTACGGCAATCTTGGAGTTAGCATACATAAGACTGTTTGGGGGCTTGACCCGCACATCGAGAGGTGCAGGGGAGCTTGCCTCCTACAAAAAGAAGTTTAAAAGGAAAAGATCAATGTTCAAAATTTACTCTTCTGGGTTTTCTTTTTTTGGCTTGTCAGCACTCAGCATTTCAAGCACTGACATTTCAATAGGGAGTCCAGCACAATCCATCCATACATGGCCCCCTTTTTCCATTTTTGCACATAGGGTCAGGGTGTCACTTCAACAGTGACAATCATCTAGAGCCAATATTTACACTATTGGGTGGCTAGCTCTTCCACTGCAGTTCTTCCACACCACACACTCACACACACACTCTCACCTATGGCCAGTTTAGAATATCCATCCCACCTACTGCATGTCTTTGGAATGTTGGAGGAAATAAAAGTAACTGGAGGAAGCCCGTGTGAACAGAGAGGACATGCAGTCTCTGCAGACAAGGCATCCCAGTCAAGAGTCAAACTGGGGAACCTCTTGTGAGGCGATGCTATCCGCTGTGCCACCCAAATCCAGAACATTATCACACAGCAAATAACTGTCACATCCAGCCAGAATGTGCTCAGCATGTTATGGAGGAAATCACAGATAAGAAGAGAAGCAGCCTTGAACCTGTATCACAAAGAACTTCAGTTGCTTGACCATATGCTATACAAAGAGTGGTCACATGACTGAAGTAAACAGGTTTATTTTCCACCCTCTGGGTTCTGGTTTATGGTAGGTACTCGACCATTGATTTCACTGCCTCACAGCACTGTGACATTGCACCTGTGCTGTTAAATCTGCTTTGTCTTCTTGTTAATTCCTAGATCATCTAGAAAGTTCTGTTGCTGACTTATAACATAAAATGACCTGCATCTCACTTATCTAAAATGTTGTGCTTCATTGTTTTTCCGAGTTAAAAAAGTCACCTGATGGACTTGGTATGATGGATGCCTCTGCATTCTCCACTGTGGGCCATTTTCAGAGGAACCTAGGACTTGTTTGTATCACACAGCCTTTAGTGGCTTATATAATGTATTGCAATCATTGTCCCTTATTTTGTTGGTTCTTTGATTTTTGCGTTATAACAGTTTACTGTTTTATTTGTTTTTAATTTTCTGTGCATAGGTTGAGGCATACAAATAAAGTTGACTAACCAACAACTCAAAACCCCTAGTTAGGAGATAAAACCGGTTTATCACACTTTTTTTAAGTGTTATTACACCTTAAGAATCCAGCTTTGCCTTTTTTCTAGGCCACACTTTGAGGGGACAGCTTGTTTTTGCTGTTGCATCATTATAATCCATGACATCTGCTGATGTTCAAACCTACCTCCCCATTAACATGCAGTCTTTCAAATATAAAGGAAGCACTGGTCAACCACTTTTGTCTCGCAGGTGCTAATCTGAGGAAGCAGCAGTGAACATCTTAAAACACAAAATACCATAAAGGTAATAAACTGTGGAACTGAAACAAAGAACAGAAGCAAACAAATGACTGGCCTCTCATTTACATCTTCTGCTGAGTTATGCTCTACTGAAAGCACTGAAGACACCTGGCTTTGTAACTGCCCTGACACTGACAGCTGTGCAGTGGAAGCAGCCTATTTGACATGCTGGTGACCTTGGCTCATCTTATAGCCTGTGTGTAAGAAAGCAGCCAAGGTGAAGAGACAAGACTGAACAGGTAGAAGAGTAATCGCTGGTCTCAGGAGGAAAGTGAAAGAGAACTTCAGAGAAATTCCTGTGAAACTGCAGAGAATCACTAAATGGCTTTCATAAACAAACATGAAATTAGTGCAGGAAACCCAGGGCTGCTGCCATAGGAGTACAAATGCACATTCACGAGATACTGCTGCACAAGGAACACACATTCACAAGGCACTGCTACACAAAGGAACACACTTACAAGACACTGCTGCACATGGGAACACACACACATTCAAAACATTATTGTTCATGGGAACAAAATAACACACTCACAAGGCATTACTGTACATGGGAACAAACATACACAATCACAAGGCACTACTGTATGTGGGCATAAATGTACACACTCACAAAACACTGCTGCACATGGGGAAACAAATATACACTCATAAGGCATTACTTTATATGAAAACAAACATACACACTCACAAGACATTGCTGTACACTGTACATAGGAACACACACACACACACACACACACACACACACACACACACACACACACACACACACACACACGCATACCTATGGCATCAATGAACTTAAGAACAAACATACACACTGTCACAAGGCACTGCTGCACATGGGAACACATACACAAAAACACAAGGCACTCCTGTACATAACAAACATACACATTCACAAGGCACTGGCGCACATGTGAACACAAATGCACACTCACAAGGCATTGCTGCATATGGGAACACACACACACTCATAAGATACTCCTGTACATAACAACAAACATACACATTCACAAGGCACTGCTGCACATGGGAACACAAATGCATACTCACAACCCATTGCTGCATATGGGAACACACAAACACACACTCATAAGATACCCCTGTACATAACAACAAACACATTCCCAAGCCAAGGCATTGCTGTACCCTATACATGGGAATACACACACACACACACACACACACACACACACACACACACACTTACAAGGCATTACTTCACATGGGAAGTTACATAGACAGTCAAAAGGCATTATTGCATATGGAAACACAGACACACTCACAAATCATTATTCTACATGTGAACACACACACTCACTCAAAACATTACTGTACATGGGAACAAACATACACACTCACAAGGCATTACTGTACATGGAAACAAACATGCACATTCACATGGCACTGCTGTATGTTCTACATGGGGGAACACACACACACACACACACACACACACACACACACACACACACACACACACACACACACACACACACCATTTTTGTACACAGTAACAAGCATACACACTCCCAAAGCACTGCTGCACATGGGAACACAAACACACTTACAAAGCATTACTCATACAGGAACACACGCTCAAAGGCATTACTGCACATGAGAACAAACATACAAACTCAGAAGGCACAGCTGTATGCTGTACATGGGAGCATGCATATACATATACACACACACACACACACAGCATTACTGTACATCGGAGTAATGCACACACACACAAGGCATTACTGTACATCGGAACAAACATACACACTCACAAAGCTCTGCTGCATATGGGAACACAAATGCACACTCACAAGGCATTGCTGCATATGGCAAAACACACACACACACTCTCTCACAAGGCATTGTTGTGCATGGGAACAAACATACACACTCAAGACATTATTGTTCATGGGAACAC
This sequence comes from Protopterus annectens, assembly GCF_019279795.1. Classification (NCBI taxonomy): domain Eukaryota; kingdom Metazoa; phylum Chordata; order Ceratodontiformes; family Protopteridae; genus Protopterus; species Protopterus annectens. The sequence goes on from NC_056747.1 coordinate 1,358,709,747, forward strand.
AATTACACACAAGGCATTACTGTATATGGGAACAAACATACACAGTCACAAGGCATTACTGTATGTGGGAACAAATGTACACACTCACAAGACTCTGCTGCACATCTGCTGCACATGGGGAAACACATACACACTCATAAGGAATTATTATACTTGGGAACAAATATATACACTCAAGACATTGCTGTACACCGTACATGGGAACATACACACACTTATAGCATTAATGTACAAAAGAACAAACATACACACTCTCACAAGGCAATGGGAACACACTCACAAGGCACTGCTGCACATGGGAACACACTCACAAGGCACTGCTGCACATAGGAACACACTCACAAGGCATTGCTGCACATGGGAACACACACACTCACAAAGTATTACTTTACATGAGAACAAACATACATACTAACAAGACATTGCTGTACACTGTACATAGGAACACAAACATACAAACACACGCATTGTTGCACATGGGAACATACATACACATTAAAGACATTACTGTTCATGGGAACAAAATAACACACTCACAAGGCATTACTGTACATGGGAACAAAGATATACAATCACAAGGCAATACTGTATGTGGGAACACATGTACACACTCATAAGACACTGCTGCACATGGGGAAACACATATACACTCATAAGGCATTACTATACATGGCAACAAATACACACACTCACAAGACATTTCTGTACACTGTACATGGGAACACACACACACACTTATGGCATTAATGTACATAACAAAAGACATACACACTCTCACAAGGCAATGCTGCATATGGGAACACACTCACAAGGCATTGCTGCACATGGGAACACACACACATTCACAATGCACATGGCAACACACACTCATAAAGCATTACTTTACATGAAAACAAACATACACACTCACAAGCCATTGATGTACACTGTACATAGGAACACATAGGAACATACACACACACACACACACACACACACACACACACACACACATGGCATTAATGTACATGAGAACAAACATACACACTTTCACAAGGCACTGTTGCACATGGCAACACGTACACATAAACACTTAAAAGGCACTCCTGTACATAACAAACATACACATTCACAAGAGACTGGTGCACATGTGAACACAGATGCGCACTCACAAGGCATTGCTGCATATGGGAACACACACACACACACACACACTCTCTCTCTCTCTCTCTCTCTCTCTCACATGGCTTTGTTGTGCATGGGAACAAACATACACACTCAAGACATTACTGTTCATGGGAACAAAATTACACATTCAAAAGGCATTACTATACATGGGAGCAAACATATACAATCCAAGGCATTGTTGTATCTGGGGGAACAAGTGTACACACACAAGACACTGCTGCACATGGGGAAACACATATATACTCATAAGGCATTACTATATATTGAAAAAAATATACATACAAGGCATTACTGTACTTGGGACAAACACACAATCACAAAGCTTTGCTGCATTTACCACCAAGAGCTTAGGCTACAGAAAAAGACATTGTCATGGTTACAATATGATAGCACCTTTCTTGCTCCCTCCTCTCCACACCATACAGGAGTGACCAAATCCCGGTACCCAGGAGCTGTTTTATCCCAAGTGGGGGCTCATCACACTGTTTTACAGGCCCATTTTTATCCTCAGTAGGAGAATACAGAACAGAAAAAAATGAAGCCATTTCCAGTTGCTGTCTGCCCAAGCAGCCAAACATTACTTTAGCTCAGACCTTTCTCCCCATTTACAGGCCTAATCTACATTACTACAAACAAGCTGTGCTGAACTGAATTACTGACTGAGGTTATCCCCAAGGGCTACTAACAAAGCTACACAGTGGTGGTGCACAGCACATGCAGCAGCAGCAGCAGTCTTTTTCCTAAAGTCATTAATCTTGGCAGACATTTTTATCAGGCATGCATACATACTGCTGTATTTTAATACAGTAACAACAAACATCCACGAGACATCCAGTTCTCATGTTACAAGAATGAGAAGAAGATAGTGCTGACTGAGCAGATGTTATAAGAAAAGTAAAAAAATGTTAAGGAACCTTTGGAGCAAGCATTTCAATGATTGTTCTATATGCAGAACATTTATCATCACTTTGTAGATGCAGTGAGTGGAATGACGTAGGTTGCACTGCTACTTCTGGTATAATCTACATAACATTTTAACCCATGTGAGTGCTCACTTCATTGGTTGTTGTATGCTCTGATACCACGTGGATACTCCCTTCATTAAGTGCAGTAGACTCTGACACCATGATGTGCTCATTTCATACCACGTTCTTATATACAGAAATCAACATAACAATAAAGGAATGTCAGCATCACTGCTACAGACTGTATACAACACAAGTGCTTGGGCCAATGGCAGACACTGTCAAGGAAACGTGAAAAGTATCCAAATCTATTTAATCAAAGTATTTTTGAAAATCACATTCACCTTTCAGTTAATGTCTGCTGTGTGGTGTAGAGCTGTATAACATGCAGCATACAGACCAGGAACATATGCCTAGCTCTATACACCATGCACCATATGGACCATGGATGTAAGCTTGGCTCTGTATACTATGCAGCATAAGGACCAGAAATGTATGCCCAGCTCAGTACACTATGCAGCTTATAGACCAGGGATGTATATCCAGTTCTGTACACCATGCAGCATATGGACCAGGGATATATGCCCAGCTCCATACACCATGCAGTATAAGGACTAGGGATGTATGCCTGGCTCTCTACACCATGCAGCAGAAGGACCAGACATGTATGTCAGACTCTGTACACCATGCAGCATAAGGAACAGGGATATATGCCCAGCTCTGTACAACACACAGCATAAGGACAAGGCATGTATGCCTGCCTCTGTACACCATGCAAAATAAGGACAAGGGATGTATGCCCAGCTCTGTACATCATGCAGCATAAGGACCAGGGATGTATGTCCACTTCTGTACACCACCCAGCATAAGGCTGAGGGATGCATACCCAGCTCTGTACAGCATACACCATAAGGACCAGTGATATATGCCTTCCTCTGTCAACCATGCAGCATAAGGACCAGGGATGAATGTCTGGCTCTGTATACCATGCAGCATAAGGACCAGGGATATATGCAGTATAAGGACCAGGGATGTATGCCCAGTTCTGTACACCATGCAGCGTATGGACCAGGGATGTATGCCCAGTTCTGTACACCATGCAGCATAAGGATGAGGTGCGTATGCCTGGCTATGTGCGCCATAAAGCATAAGGGCCAGGTACATATGTCTCACAATGCACACCACGCAGCACAAGGACCAGGGATGCATGCCCAGCTCTGTACACCACACAGCATACGGACCAGGGATGTATGCCGAGCTCTATACACCATGCAGCATAAAGACAAGGGATGTATGCCCAGCTCTGTACACCTCTCACCATAAGGACCAGGGATGTATTCCCAACTCTGTACATCATGCTGCATAAGGACCAGGGATGTATGCCCAGCTCTGCACACCACACAGCATAAGGACCAGGGATGTCTGCCTGGCTCTGTACACCATGCAGCATAAAGACCAGTTACATATGTCTGGCTCTGTACGCCATGCAGCATAGGGCTCAGGGATGTATGCCCAGCTCTATACACCACCCAGTATAAGGACCAGGAATGGATGCCTGGCTCTGTATACCATGCAGTATAAGGACCAGGGATGTATGCCTGGCTCTGTACACAATGCACCACAAGGAATAGGTACGTATGCTTGGCAATGCTCATCATGCAGCATAAGGACCAGGGATGTATGCCTGGCTTTGCACACCATGCAGCACAAGGACCAGGAATGTATGCCCAGCTCTGTACACCACACAGCATAAGGACCAGGGATGTATGCTCAGCTCTGTACACCATGCACCATAAGGACCAGGGATGTATGCCCCTTCTCTGTATACCATGCAGCATAAAGAAAAGGGATATATGCCCAGCTCTGTACACCATGCAGCATAAGGACCAGGGAAGTATGCCCAGCTTTGTACACCATGCATCTTATGGACCAGGGATGTATGCCTGGCTCTGTACACCATGCAGCATAAGGACCAGGGATGTAAGCCTGGCTCTGTACACCAAGCAGCATAAGGACCATGGATGTATGCCCAGCTCTGTACACCACACAGCATAAGGACCAGGGAAGTATGCCCAGCTTTGTACACCATGCATCTTATGGACCAGGGATGTATGCCTGGCTCTGTACACCATGCAGCATAAGGACCAGGGATGTAAGCCTGGCTCTGTACACCAAGCAGCATAAGGACCAGGGATGTATGTCTGGCTCTGTACACAATGCAGCATAAGAATCAGGGATGTATACCTGTCTCTGAACACCATGCAGCACAAGGGCCAGGGATGTATGCCTGGCTCTCTACACCATGCAGCATAAGAACCACAGATGTTTGCCATCTCTGTACACCATGCAGCATTAGGGCCAGGGATGTATTCTTGGCTCTGTGCACCACACAGCATAAGGACCAGGAATGTATGCCCAGCTCTGTACATCATGCAGCACAAGGACCAGGGATGTATGCCCAGCTTTGTACACCACACAGCATAAGGACCAGGGAGGTATGCTCAGCTATGTGCACCACGCAGCATAAGGACAACGGATGTATGCCTTGCTCTGTACACCATGCAGCAAAAGGACCAGAGATACATGCCTGGCTCTGTACACCACACAGCATAAGGACCATGGGTGTATGCCTGGTTCTGTACACAATGCAGCACAAGGACCAGGTATGTAGACCTGGCTCTGTACACAATGCAGCATAATGACAAGGTGTGTATGCCTATCTGTGTGTACCATACAGCACAAGAACCAGGCACGTATGTCTGGCAGTGCACACCATGCAGCACAAGGACCAGGGATATATGTCCAGTTCTGTATACCACACAGCATAATTAACAGGGATGTATGTCCAGCTCTGTACACCATGCAGCTTATGGACCAGGGATGCATGCTCAGCTCTGTACACCATGCAGCAAAAGGACCAGGGATGTATGCCCAGCTCTGTACACCATGCAGCATAAGGACCAGGGATATATTCCTGGCTCTGTACACCATGCAGCACAAGGATCGGGTATGTAGCTTATGGGCCAGGGATTTATGCCCAGCTCTTTACACCACACAGCATAAGGACCAGGGATGTATACCCAGCTCTGTACACCATGCAGCATAAAGACAAGGGATGTATGCCCAGCTCTGTATACCATGCAGCATAAGGACCAGGGATATATGCCTGGCTCTGTACACCATGCAGCATAAGGACCAGGATGTATGCCTGGCTCTGTACACTATGCAGCACAAGGACCGGGTATGTATGTCTGGCTGTGTACACCACACAGAAGATGGACCAGGGGATGTATGCCTGGCAATGTACACTATGCAGCATAAGAACCAGGGATGTATGCACAGCTCTGTACACCATGCAGCATAAGGACCAGGGATGTATGCCTGACTCTGTACACAATGCACCACAAGGAATAGGTACATATGTTTGGCAATGCTCTTCATGCAGCATAAGGACCAGGGATGTATGCCTGGCTCTGCACACCATGCAGCACAAGGACCAGGGATGTATGCCCAGCTCTGTACACCACACAACATAAGGACCAGGGATGTATACCCAGCTCTGTACACCATGCACCATAAAGACCAGGGATGTATGCCCAGCTCTGTACACCATGCAGCATAAGGAAAAGGGATGTATGCCCAGCTCTGTACACCATGCAGCATAAGGACCAGGGATGTATGCTTGGTACTGTACACCACACAGCACTAGGACCAGGGATGTATGCCTGGCTCTGTAAACCATGCAGCATAAGGACCAGGGATGTATTTCTGGCTCTGTACACAATGCAGCATAAGGATCATGGATGTAAACCTGCCTCTGAACACCATGCAGCACAAGGGCCAGGGATGTATGCCTGGCTCTCTACACCATGCAACATAAGAACCATAGATGTATGCATATCTCTGTACACCATGCAGCATGAGGACCATGGGTGTATTCCTGGCTCTGTACACCACACAGCATAAGGACCAGGGATGTATGCCCAGCTCTGTACATCATGCAGCACAAAGACCAGGGATATATGCCCAGCTTTGTACACCACACAGCATAAGGACCAGGGAGGTATGCTCAGCTCTGTACAACACATAGCATAAGGACAAGGGATGTATGCCCAGCTCTGTACACCATGCAACAGAAGGACCAGAGATACATGCCTGGCTCTGTACACCACACAGCATAAGGACCATGGGTGTATGCCTGGTTCTGTACACAATGCAGCACAAGGACCAGGTATGTAGACCTGGCTCTGTACACAATGCAGCATAACGACAAGGTGTGTATGCCTGGCTGTGTGTACCATACAGCACAGGACCCAGGCACGTATGTCTGGCAATGCACACCATGCAGCATAAGGACCAGGGATGTATGCCCAGTTCTGTACACAATGCAGCATAAATAACAGGGATGTATGCCCAGCTCTGTACACCATGCAGCTTATGGACCAGGGATGCATGCTCAGCTCTGTACACCATGCAGCAAAAGGACCAGGGATGTATGCCAAGCTCTGTACACCAAGCAGCATAAGGACCAGGGATGTATGCCCAGCTCTGTACACTATGCAACATAAGTACAAGGGATGTATGCCTGTCTCTCTACAGCACAAAGCATAAAGACCACGGATGTATGCCCAGCTCTGTACACCATGCAGCATAAGGACCAGGGATATATTCCTGGCTCTGTACACCATGCAGCACAAGGATCGGGTATGTAGCTTATGGGCCAGGGATGTATGCCTAGCTCTTTACACCACACAGCATAAGGACCAGGGATGTATACCCAGCTCTGTACAGCATGCAGCATAAAGACAAGGGATGTATGCCCAGCTCTGTATACCACGCAGCATAAGGACCAGGGATATATGCCTGGCTGTGTACACCATGCAGCATAAGCACCAGGGATGTATACCTGGCTCTGTACACTGTGCAGCACAAGGACTGGATATGTATGTCTGGCTGTGTACACCACACAGAAGATGGACCAAGGGATGTATGCCTGGCAATATACGCCATGCAGCATAAGGACCAGGGATGTATGCACAGCTCTGCACACCATGCAGCATAAGGACCAGGGATGTATGCCTGGCTCTGTATACAATGCACCACAAGGAATAGGTACGTATGTTTGGCAATGCTCACCACGCAGCATAAGGACCAGGGATGTATGCCTGGCTCTGAACACCATGCAGCACAAGGACCAGGGATGTATGCCCAGCTCTGTACACCACACAGCATAAGGACCAGGGATGTATGCCCAGCTCTGTACACCATGCACCATAAGGAACAGGGATGTATGCCCAGCTCTGTACACCATGCAGCATAAGGAAAAGGGATGTATGTCCAGCTCTGTACACCATGCAACATAAGGATCAGGGATGTATGCTTGGCACTGTACACCACACCGCATAAGGACCAGGGGTGAATGCCCAGCTCTGTACACCACACAGCATAAGGACCAGGGAAGTATGCCCAGCTTTGTACACCATGCATCTTATGGACTAGGGATGTATGCCTGGCTCTGTACACCATGCAGCATAAGGACCAGGGATGTAAGCCTGGCTCTGTACACCATACAGCATAAGGACTAGGGATGTATGTCTGGCTCTGTACACAATGCAGCATAAGGATCAGGGATGTATACCTGTCTCTGAACACCATGCAGCACAAGGGCCAGGGATGTATGCCTGGCTCTCTACACCATGCAGCACAAGGGCCAGGGATGTATGCCTGGCTCTTTACACCATGCAGCACAAGGGCCAGGGATGTATGCCTGGCTCTCTACACCATGCAGCATAAGAACCACAGATGTATGCTCATCTCTGTACACCATGAGGCCCAGGGATGTATTCCTGGCTCTGTACATCACACAGCATAAGGACCAGGGATGTATGCCCAGCTCTGTACATCATGCAGAACAAGGACCAGGGATGTATGCCCAGCTTTGTACACCACACAGCATAAGGACCAGGGAGGTATGCTCAGCTCTGTACACCACACAGCATAAGGACAACGGATGTATGCCCAGCTCTGTACAACATGCAGCAGAAGGACCAGAGATACATGCCTTGCTCTGTACACCACACAGCCTAAGGACCATGGGTGTATGGCCTGGTTCTGTACACAATGCAGCACAAGGACCAGGTATGTAGACCTGGCTCTGTACACAATGCAGCATAACGACAAGGTGTGTATGCCTGGCTGTGTGTACCATACAGCACAAGAACCAGGCACGTATGTCTGGCAATGCACACCATGCAGCATACGGACCAGGGATGTAGGCCCAGTTCTGTACACCACACAGCATAAATAACAGGGAGGTATGCCCAGCTCTGTACACCATGCAGCTTATGGACCAGGGATGCATTCTCAGCTCTGTACACCATGCAGCAAAAGGACCAGGGATGTATGCCAATCTGTACACCAAACAGCATAAGGACCAGGGATGTATGCCCAGCTCTGTACACCATGCAGCATAAGGACCAATGATATATTTCTAGCTCTGTACACCATGCAGCACAAGGATCAGGTATGTAGCTTATGGGCCAGGGATGTATGCCCAGCTCTTTACACCACACAGCATAAGGACCAGGGATGTATACCCAGCTCTGTACACCATGCAGCATAAAGACAAGGGATGTATGCCCAGCTCTGTATACCACGCAACATTAGGACCAGGGATATATGCCTGGGTCTGTACACCATGCAGCGAAAGGACCAGGGATGTATGCCTGGCTCTGTACACCATGCAGCATAAGGACCAATGATGTATGCCCAGCTCTGTACACTATGCAGCATAAGTAAAAGGGATGTATGCCTGTCTCTCTACAGCACACAGCATAAAGACCAGGGATGTATGCCCAGCTCTGTACACCATGCAGCATAAGGACCAGGGATGTATGCCTGGCTCTGTACACTGTGCAGCACAAGGACCAGGTATGTATGTCTGACTGTGTACACCACGCAGAAGATGGACCAGGGGATGTATGCCTGGCAATTGTACACCATGCGGCATACAGAACAGAGACACATACTTGGTTCTGTCATAGGTTCGCAGGTATGTACAAGGCTAGCTGCCCTTGTGGGCCATTTTAAGCCTAGCAAGGTTCCCTTTTTGAGCTTGAAATAACTTTTCCCGTTTCATTATACATTGGACTTACCCATCCCATGGTCAATAATTATACATTACCCCTAATTAGAATATCCTGGATCATACCATAGATAATTTGTGGGGACTCATACATGAGATAAAACACTTAGGAGCTACATCTGTCAACTAGTAGTACAGGCAGCAATCCTGGGGTACATTTTCTGTTTCTCATCTATAGATCTAAGTTGCGCTTGAAAATGGGTAAGAATCTAGGAATCAACTTCGTTTTACATGGCTAGGGAGTTTGTTTCATAGCAGCAGTATCCTCTGTGAAATATACCTCTCCCTCCAAAACATTCTGTTGATGTTGCAGAAGAGTTTTTTCCCATATATATCTTTATTAAATTATCACATATGACATAGGCAATCTTACATTTACATAAATTAAAAACAAACAACAAAAGCAAAACACCATGTACTGGTTCCGAACCCAGAAGGTTTGGAGCCTGTACATGGTGTTTTGATTTTGCAGTTTTGTTTGGCTGAAAAACAAACATTGATATCACTTTAGTTGCAAACATTATACATCACAGACACAATTGAAACAACTGTAGTTGCAAACATTATACATCACTTATAATCTATCCAGTCATTGTCAGTTAAGCATTACATAGCTCATTCAAATCCTGCCTCTTAAACCTCGATTCTTCTATGCATATACTGTTTCTGCAATTCACATTTTTTCCTGTGTAGTTTGCTCCTTCCCTTTTCTAAAGATCCCAATTCCAGTTGTTTTGTCTGTTACTACATCCACTCCTTCTAGTAAAGTTGGTCTAGACTTTGATTTCCATTTTCCAGTAATTGTTTTTTGGCAGCCACCATAATTAGACTCAACAAGGCTTTAGTATGCCTAGGCAATTCCGATTCAATATTATAGCTCAAAAAATCATCTCCCCAGTCAATCCAATCAGCTCACCCAGCATCTACAACAGAGTGGTCTACAGGGAATCCCTAAAGTCTGCCAGCTCATTACACCCCCAACAATATGTTTCCAGCCACCTCTTTCTTGCGCACCACACCTCCAACATTTGCTATCCACTTGAAGAAAAATTCTTTAGAGTCTACGTGGGCTATAAAAATACCTATGTAAACACTTCCAGGCAAAGATCCTAAATCTTCTAGACTTTGTTGCATATTTGGGAGATGTACACATATCCCCCATTGTCTCTTTGTGAATTGCTTATCCACTCTCTCTTCCCAATCCTTTCTAAGCTCCTCTGATTGATTCTTATAATTATTATACAATACTTTATATGCTGTACTAATTATTCATTTTTTAATGACAGCTTCTGTTCTAAATTCTATTTAAACTCCACCAGTGATGGTCTTTTATTTAGGACCCCCCCCATTTCTTTCTCTTTGCCTATACTCTGATATCAGTCCTTGATAGGGAAGGCAATCTCTAACCTGCAGTCCAAATAAATTCTTGGCCTCTTCCCATTCTATTACCTTTCTCTTTCTAGTTATTTGCTCCCAATACCTTGGTTCCTTTGCCAGTTTTCTCCAAAACATCCCAGCCCCTCTTGCCTATTATCTGTATCCCTGACCACAGTCATCATTATCAGCAGAACCTCCTTTTTCCATTCTTGTGCTGGTTTAGTTCTTAGACTAATCCCTGCTACTTTATGAATATAATACTGTGTAAGATTTTTGTTATTGTCCTTAAGAGTCTGCATCCAAAATCCCAACCTCTCTTCGTTTCTTGAGCTTCCCTCCTGTATTATAACTCCTTTCCACATTGAATTATAGTGCTCTTCTTGTGCTATGTATAAGAGCCTTGTATGTGTTGTTCTAAAGTACCCCCCTCAAATTGGGTAATCCTAGTCTGCCTTGTTCTGTTGGAAGAATCCGCTTATCCCACTTGACCCTTGCTGTCTTCCCTTCCCAGATAAAATCCTTCACCTCTTTTTTAATTGCTATCCACAGCATCTCCTCTGGCTGATAAAAATATATCTGACCTCTGTATAAGACTAAAGGGTCGAAAACGTTTTAATTACTTTTACCTTAGTATTCATATCCATATAACAAAGCTTACAGTTTCTCAGTTTTTTTTATTATCGTCTGTTTAGTCTCTTCCCACATACCCTTAGTTGCCACAACAGAGTCATTTCTAATTCATAGTCCTAAATAATTAATTTTATCATGTCCTCATAAATATGGATACTGTTGGACTAATTTGTTGGTGGGTACGTAATTTACCCCAATTGTCTTTATTTTAGCTTCATTAGTGTTGTATAATGAGAAGATCTGAAACTATCTTAAAATGTTCCACAAAGTACAGTTGTGTACAATTACCATAAATGTAGATGTTCAAGTGTATTCACTGTTGCAGTCATCACATTTGGGTTATCTGCCTGCAGGTAGCTCTCAGCCAGCCTGAATACCAGAGTCTTGGGATTTCTGCATCGGTTGCTGTCCCTTCTTCCATGACATCAGGTTGTCAGGGGTATAAAACATGCAGCCGATGCCGTTACATCAGTTTTTCTTGCCCCAGATGTCAGGTGCCCCCAAAATGGGAAGCAATTACATGGTATGGAACACCCCCAGAAAAAAGCAAATACACATAATATAAGATATGCCAAACAAAAAAGATAGGTAAAAGTAAAAAGAAGTCAGGGGGCTGGAGGGAGGATAACCAGGACTGCAACAGTGAATACACTTGAACATCTACATTTATGGTAAGTATACACAACTGAACTATGTTCTTCGTGTTTCACTGTTGCAGTCATCACATTTGGGTTGATTCCCAAAGCTAAGGTAGTGAGGATGTAGTTAAGAAGCATTAGGGCTGGCAATCAGGCCCTGTAGGACTGCTGTGGAAAATCCAGCTCTGGATTTAGAGAAGACAGGTAGGTGGTAGTGCTTGGTGAAAGTGTGTACCAAGCTCCAGGTTGCAGCTTCCAGTATGTCCCTAGAAGGGGCTTCCCTGAGAAATGCTGCAGAGGTTGCTATAGCCCTAGTGGAATGTATTCTGATCCCCTGTGGGGTAGGTTTCCCATGGTGTTTGCAGCAGAAATGGATGCAGTGTGCTATCCATTTAGAAATGGTTTGCTTTGAAATGGCCTTGCCCTTTGCTCCTGCAGCAAAGCTGACTAGCAGCTGGTCAGATTTTCTGAAAGGCTTAGTCCTGTCCAGATAGAACCTGAGCTGCCTGGGTACATCCAGGGAGTGCAGGATCCTTTCCCCTTTATTCTGCGGATTAGGGAAAAAAGTTGGCAAATGAATGGATTGGTTTAAAGCCACACTAGATACCACCTTGGGCATAAATGATAGGTTGGTCCTGAGGGAAACCCTGTCCGCATGGAAGATAATAAAGGGTTCCACAGCCATAAGGGCCTGCAATTCAGACACTCTTCTTGCTGAAGTGATGGCTAGAAGTAAAGCTGTCTTCCATGAAAGGAATTTTAGCTCTGCTGTGGCAGCAGGTTCAAAGGGAGGAAGTGTGCGCTTTTCCAGTACAAAGTTAAGGTCCCAAGCAGGAGTGGGAGATCTCCTGGGGGGGGGGGGGGGTTCTTAAAATTTTGGCTCCCCTCAGGAACGGTTTGACCAGAGGATGAGAGAAAAAGGGGTGGCTCAGTATTATAATGAGCTGAGATGGCAGAGGTGTGAATCTTAACTGAGCCTTTGTGGAGCATTTCCGTTAAGTAATCTAGAATATGAGGTAAGGTGGGCACAGTTGTGTCTATTCCCTGAGACAAGCTCCAGGAGCAGTATCTTTTCCACTTTTCTGAATAGGATTTTCTAGTACTAGGCCTCCTTGCCTCAAGAATAGCATCTAGCACCTGCTTACTGAGAGTTGCTGGTGGAGAATTCAGTGGATAAACCAGGCTGCCAGGTTCAGGATCTGTAGCTGACGGTGCAGAATCTGGCCCTCCTGCTGGGACAGCAGGGAAGGAGTGTGAGGCAGGTGCCATGGTGGCAGTCCTGTCAGACTGCGCAAAAGAGGGTGCACCAGTGCTGGCGTGGCCAGTCTGGTGCAATCAGGACTGTCCTTGGCTTGTCCTGTTTGATCTTTAGTAGAACCCTTGATAGGATGGGTTGAGGAGGAAAGACATAGATTGAGAGATCTTCCCAGGTGAAGGAGAGGGCATCCACTTTCCAAGCTTGGTTGTGGGGAGTTCTGGTGCAAAATTTGTTCACCTTATGGTTCTGAGGGGAAGCAAAAAGGTCCACCTCTGGTGTCCCCCACCTGTTCCTCAAAAGCTTGAATATTTTGGGTTCCAGTTTCCACTTGTGTGGGTCCACGGGATTTCTGCTTAAGTCGTCTGCCAGTGAATTTAGTTTGCCTGGCAGGAATTGAGCTTGCAGGTGCACTTGGCTGCTCAAGGCTGTGTTCCACAGAGCCATGGCTAATCTACAGAGTGGGTAGGAATGGGTCCCCTTTGCTTGTTTATGTACCACATAACTGTGGTGTTGTCTGTCTTTACCAATAGTTGTCCTGGAAGAATAAGGCCTTTGAAGGTTGTCAGAGCATTCTGTACAGCTAACATTTCTTTTTGCTTGATATGCAGGTGCATTTGCTTTGGGTTCCATTTACCATGAATGCACTGCCCTGCCATGTGAACCCCCCATCCATAGTCTGATGCGTGTGTTGTTAGGGTTTGGGCGGCAGGGGGTAGAGTGAAAGAGAGTCCCTTGTTGTGGCTGCAGGCCTCTGCCCACCAAAGGAACTCTGCCTGTAGACAAGGAATGACAGGAATCATTGATTCCAGGTCCTGAGAATGCTGACACCAGAGACTTTTTTAGGTACCACTGAAACTTCCTCATATGCAGTCTTGCATATGGAATTAATACAATGCAAGAGGCCATAAACCTCAGGGCCTGCAGTATTTTTCTTGCAGATAGCCGGGTTTTGGTGGCCAGTAGACTGAAGTAGTTTATCAAATAAATTTGTTTCTCTGGATTGAGGAATGCCATCTGGGAAGTTGTGTTCAAGCTTGCTCCCAGGAATACAATCTGTTGACTGGGTACCAGCTGTGATTTCTTTTCATTGATGGTGTACCCCAGTAAAGTTAGAAGTCTCTCTACAAATGCCAGGTGCTGAAGTAGCAATTTCAGACTGTCTGCCTGAAACAAGTAATCGTCCAAGTATGGGTACATTTGAATTCTTATCTGCCTGCAACATGCAATGGCTGGAGCTAGGCACTTTGTGAATACCCTGGGTGCAGTAGATAAGCCAAAGGGAAGTGTAGAGAACTGATGGTGCATAGAACCTGCTCTGAAGCACACGTACTTCCTGCAAGATTCCCTTATGGGGATTGCAGATAAGCTTCTTTTCAGTCTAGGGTTGCTAACCAGGAGTCCTTGGCTAGCACAGGAAGCAGCTGTTGGAGAGTAAGCATTTTGAATTTTGGAACCACCAGAAAGGTGTTGAGAATAGACCGATCCACAATAGGACGCCAAGAGTTTTTTTTTTTTTTTCCTGGGAACCAGAAACAGTCTGGAATGAAAGCCTTGTCCCTTTTGTTTTGCTGGGACAGGTTGAATAGCGTTGATACTGAGAAGAGAAAGTACTTACTTTTGGGCCTCTGCCCACTGGTTTGGGGGGAGGTCTGGCCATCCGCTTAGGGTTGGAAGTGAGTGGAAGTGACATCTGTATCCCTGGGAAACAATGTTTAGGACCCATCTGTCTTGGGTAATACATTCCCAGTTTTTGGCATGCAGGGCAAGTTTCCCTCCTAAAGGTGCAAGTATTTGGACAAGGCCTGGAAGAGTTAAGAATAAGTCATGGTGCCATTTTACCATAGGCTGGTGGCTTACTACTCCCTGTTTTGAATGTGGGGATACTCCACTGTTTAGATCTGTGCATAACCCAAGAATGAATTCTTGGTGGTCTGCTGCCCCTGGGCTTGGACTGAGAAGGCCTGGAAGGGACTGGAAAGGACCATTTTTTTGAAGGCCAGTGCCTACTGAATCTAGGTGGCTGTACTTGTAAGAAATCTTTAAGTTTGCATAGATTTAGCTTTTTCCTCCATCCTTTTGAGGACTTCTTTTGCTTTATTTCCAAACAAATGCTCTTGCTTTAATGGTGCATCTACTAATTTTGCTTTGACATGATCTGGCAAGTTTTGTTCCTTAAGCCAAGCATGCCTTCTAAGAATAGACCCAGTGACAGCAACCCTGCAAGATGCTTCTAAGGCATCAAACCCACACTACAAAATATGTTTACCAATTTGGTTAGCAGAATGCATTAACTCTTGCAAATCTTTGTGTTCTGCACAGTCAGGAATCAACATCATTTTCTGTTTAATTAGTTCCATAATATGGTGCGGATACTTTAACATATGAAACTGACAATTCAAAGCCCTAATGGCCAGAGTAGCAGAGGTGTATACCTTCTTACCCCATCTATCTAAAGCCCTAGAATCCCTGTCCGAAGGGGTAGGATTTTTGGCAGTAGTAGCCTTAATGTCTTTAGGTCCCTGGGAAATGGTCTCTGGAGCCGCAGAAGGATTCTTAAAAAGGAATTTGTGGGAGTCAGGTACTCTGTAGTATCTGTCAGGTTTCCTGAGAGCTGGAGGCAAAGTATCAGGGGTAAGGCTGGATTCCAAGAAAACATCATCTACAACTTCCAGAACAGGAGGGATAGCTAGAGGCCTGTGCTGTGGCAAGTTTAAAAATTCCCTTCGTCTCTTTTTGGACTGAGAGAAATCCTGGCTCTCTCAGCGGAAATGCTCTCTAAGGGTATGCAGGGTTTCTCCAAAATAAACATCTTCTGGAGGGGAAGCAGAGGGAATGGAGTCCTCTGCATCAGAATCCTCATAGGTAGACAAAGTTAAGTCCTGGTAATTAGAGGGATCAGAGTACTCAGATTCCTGATCAGAAGAATCAGAAGGAAAATCAGTTCTAGGTCTCTTTGAGGGGAAGGCTGGCTTCCCCTAATTAAGGTAATGAGGTCTTCAGCCATTCTAAGCATTTGTTTTTGTGGCTTGTGGGCCTGAGAATGCGCTTTGGTCATCTGTTTCCTAGGCGTAGTGAGAACCTTAGGCCTGAGAAATTTGGTATTTTTGGTTTGAAGTGAAGTAGTCAGTTTAATATGAAGACTGGAAGGCCTGAATACATCCTCAGAGGCCAGTTCCTGCACAGCGGCTCCGGACCCATCCAAGGTAGAGACATCCGCAGGTTCCCTAGTCGAAGAAGCATCTCGTGGCAGACCGGACTCTGAATGGGTCTCAGTTGAGGCCTGCGAATCTGTAGAAGTGGGTATCAGGGGCTGCAAAAGTGCCTCACTGAGTACCAGTGGACTGGCGACTAGCTTAGTGGTAGTGTCGTCGGCAGTTTTGGACCTATGCGGTCTGTCTTTATCCTTACACTTTTTTGGAAAATCGGTAGTCGGATGGCTCACCGAAGCCATTTCGGAGTACGGAGATTGAGATCGAAAGAATTTAGCTACAAAAATTGCCCTATGATGAACAGCACGGGCGTTGAACAAGGCACAAAACTGACAGTGAGGGATGTCGTGGTTTGGGCCTAAACAGGCGACGCAGTAAGAATGAAAATCTCTGTGAGGTATTTGCTTTCCACAGGCAAGACAATTATTAATTTTTTCTGACATGGGTTAGAGCAAGAAAAAAGGGTCCCCAATGGGGTACTTATCTTTTAGAAGACTTCAGGTCTGAAACTCGAAAAATGAAAATTTCAGGAGTCGGACGACTGGCATTTGTGAACTGCTCCTGCTTTGGGCACCGCACGGCAAGAAAGACTGATGTAATGGTGTCAGCTGCATGTTTTATACCCCTGATGACCTGACTTCATGGAAGAAGTGACAGCATCTGATCTGACTCAGAAATCCCAAGACTCTGGTATTCAGGCTGGCTGAGGGCTACCTGCAGGAAGATAACCCAAATGTGATGACTGCAACAGTGAAACATGAAGAACATCACTATGATGTCTCTTTTCTGGTTTTGTCAGGTATAAAATAATATCATTTGCAAACAGAGACAGCTTTTCCTGACTACCATACCAGTTATATCCTTGAATTTCTGAGTCCCTTATTTTCTTGGCCATTAGTTTTAAATATAATGCAAACAGCAAAGGGAAAAGTGGGCACCCCTGCCTGGTTTCTCCATTCCAGCAGAAGTTATCAGAGAGGACCCCACCCACTTTAATTTTCACCTCTGATCCCTCACGTATATACTCCTAATAACCTTATAATTGTATCAGGAAAAGCAAATACTTTCATTGCCCTGCTCATAAAGTCCCAGTCTACTCTGTCAAATGCTTTCTCTGCATCAAGACCCATCAATAACAGTGGTATTTTCTAACATTCTGCTTCCCTCTGGATCATCAATGTTCTGTTAATGCTGTCAAATGTTTGCCTCCCCTCCACAAAACCACACTAATCCATATCTATCAATGTTGGTATCACTTTTGTCATTCTTTTAGCCATTACAGACATAAACACTTTATAATCAAGGTTTAATATTGAAATGGGTCTGATGGCTCTTTACCCCCTTTATGTATTACATCTACCACCGCTTTCTTCCAGGATGCTGGTACTTCTTCTCCTCTTAAAATACTGTTAAACAAAACTTTCCAGATCTTTATCAGTTTTTCTCTCCTAGCTTCCAAACTTCCACAGGAATGCCATCTATCCCTGGGGACTTTCCTATAGATTGGTTATACATAGCCATTTTTATCTCATCTCTTCCTATCCTAACTGTTAGTAATTGAGCCTCATCTACATCTAACCCTGGCATATTTAATTCGTCCACAGACGTTTCTCTTTGTACTTTTTATTGATTTCCACATTTCTTTGCTTTATACACAGTTTCATAACATTTCTAATACTTCTACATTATCTCTTGTTATCTTCCTGGTTATAGGCTCCTTAAACTGGGTGACAGCCCTTTCCACTTTCTGTTGCCTGAGTCGTGTTTTTGTGCTCTATAATTATTATCAAAAACAGCAGTCTTTCTAAACTCATGCATATTATCGAGGTAATCCCTTATTTTCTGTTTAGCGTTCTGCAGTTGCTCCTTTTCTTGTTTACAGAGATCCCTCTATTACGCAATACTTTTTAACATGTCAGTCCATCTAAATAGTTCATTACTTCTAAACCATATCTCCTTTTCCTTTATTTCCACTCTAGTTTTAAACTTCACTTTTTATCCCACTCCCTAGATATATTTTCAGAAGTAATTTCTATCTTCTCTTGTAGCTCCTGCATTAATTAAAAAAACAATTCCTTAAAGTCCTCTCTTTTCAACAGAGAGGTGGGAAAGCACCAGGGCCTCATTTTTATTTCATTACCCTGTGTTTTTATTTTAGTTATTATTGGCACATTATCTGAAATAGTTACTGGGTGCATTTCAAGACCTTCAATTAAATGCACATGTTCCTTTGAGATATAAATTATATCTAGCCTAACCCAGTTTTTGTATCTTGGAGAGTAAAATGTAGATTCACTCTGAACTCCTAGTACTGAATTCACATCTTCCATAGCAAACATTTTCATAAATTTCTACAAAAATCTTCCCTCCTTTGTTATACTTCCCTTCTACATCCCCAGACACATCTTCATTGTTGCAAACCAAATTCCAGTCTCCACCTATAAGTAATATATTTGCTGAAAGCTGGTTATTTCTCCCAGAATTTTCTTAAGCTCCATTATAGCCATTTTAGGTGGAATCCAAATGCACGCCAGTGTAATCCTCCTCCTTGCCAGTAGCCCTGTAGTACTATATATCTTCCATTATTGTCTTTTTTCCTCCTCTATCACTATTGGAGCTCCTGCTTCAATTAATATAATCACTCCTCTTTCCTTTGCCCCAGATATTCCACTGAATAACCATCCTGAAAAACCTTTCTTTATCAAACTTATATATTCAGTTCTTTCCAGGTGTGTCTCCTGTAGCATAGCTATTTCCAGTCTACATTTTGTAATATAGTTCACTACTCTTTCTTTTTTATATTTATTTGTAAGGCCATTCAGATTGAAAGACATTACAGAAAGCATCATTTTCTTATATAGCTATTATTACCACCTTTTATATAACTGCTTTTTTGTTAAATGTCTAGTTCCAACTTTTATGCTGCATGCACATACTGTTCAGCAGGTTGTTTTTTTTATATAGTTGTTTCTTGTCATATCCATTTGAGCCTATGACACATCCTACATAACCTTTTGTTTTTTTGAAAGCCCTCAAACAGAACAAACAACCTCCCTAAAATATATTAACTTAACAATACACAAAACTATGTACATATTCAAATATTGATGTTTTTGCTTCCTAATAAGAACAAATTTTCTAAACTGATAGCCACATAGACAGGCTAGAGTTAACCAAAAATAAAGGTTAGTTATGCTAGATGCATGGTACAGCCTGTGCTATTAGTAAATGGTATTTCATTTTGCCTATCTTTCTAGCTCTCCCTGCTGAGAAAACACTTGATTGCTTTCAGTAAACACTTTCTCCAAGCTATTTTTCTTTATCAAATTATCTTCTAGTGACAACAAACCAGAAACAAAACTGCTAAGGGTACCTTGATTACCAGAAAAAGACTTATAACATTCAGTACTCTTTTTCATGTATATGCTTTATAATAAACTTGTTACTGGATAATGCCTAGGGGTCTTACCCCAGCCATTTCCCTGTGCAAGCATGGCCAAAAGCATGCTGCTTTTTCTTTTTTCATACTTTCTCAACCAAACCTGTCATCTCTCACTCCTTCTCTCCTCCCACCTCTTCTTTTTTTGTTTACATTGTAGAGCCTACATTTCTTAAAACTGAATGAAGAAAAAGAGAGAAAAGAGAAAAGGAAAAAAAAGACCTGCTTGTATTAGTATCCCTATTGCATTAAAAAATGAGAAAACTTTACTTCAAGTCTAACTGCCTTTGTCTTTAAAGCTCTCCCAGCTGGAAAAAAACCCAGATGGCTTTCAGAGAACATTTTGTCCTAGCCAGTTTCTCTTTTCTTTTTTTTCTCTTTTTCCCCAGCCAATCCCCTTCCACCAGATCATCTCCAGTTTCTCTTTATCAGATTGTCTCCATGGAAACATCAGAACCAGACAGCCAGTTTCTCTTCAAAAGATTGTTTACATGTAAACATGAAGACCAGCTGCAGAATTGATACTAAGTATACATGCATTTGCTAAAAAAGCCTCATAATATTCAATATTCTTTTTCACCTACTTGCTCTCTCTTAAAACTAGGTCCTTAATCCAGTCATTTCCCCATGCAAGAATGAGAAAAAGCACATTAATTTAACTTTGTCATGCCTTTTTAACCAGACACTTTTTTCATTGCATTGCTTATATTTCCCAAAACTGTACAAGAAGAAAGACAGAAGAGGGGAGAAAAAGAAAAACAACAGCACCTGTTTACAATCTCCATTACACTTAAAATAGCATGCAAGGAAAACCATACACCGCAAATACAGTACTATTAAGAAAAGGAAATGTTTTCTTTACTTACAACTGTTAGCTTCCCTCTCATCCCCTCCCCAAAGCATTTTCCGAACATTAATGACATGAAGTAGGGCATATACTTTACAGTCCCCCATAAATCCAACAAATTTTGAAAAAGTCCAATATTTCCAGATTTTCTTGTTCTGTCATATTTTACAAATATAATTATTGCATTGTAATCCCACATTACGTTACTGGTTTTACTACTGTTCTTCTCCATCACCCATATCCTGTCTCTACTTCATTTCCAATGTACTCTCAGTTCTTCTAGTCAGCTCTCATGCTCCCCTCCTTCTCTCCAACATTTTCCACTGAAATACTGGAAAAGGTTTCACAGGTACAGTCTCTCTGTGGCCATTATTACCAGAAGAATAAGAAGCAGAATGTTCTTTTTCACAGCTCACATTTAGTTGGACAAAATGTTGTACTTCATCCTTAGCATGCACTTCATCAAAAATTATTTTGTCATTCCAGGGAAGAATAACTTAAAGACAGCTAGATACAGCAGTTTGAATCTCACACCTGAGTTTCAACATTCCCTGAATACTGGAATGAATTTACTCTCTTCTGCCTGGTGTACAATGAGTAATCATTCTCCACATTTCACTTTCTGATGCATCTGTTGTTAAGGTTTGGGCAGCAAGGTTAGAGTGAATGGCAGTCCCTTGTTTTGGTGACAGGCGTCTGCCCACCAAAGGAACTCTATCTGTAGACAAGGAATGATAGGAATCATTGCTTCTAGATCCTGAGAATGTTGACACCATAGGCTTTTTAGATACCATTGTAGATTCCTCATATGCAGTCTTGCATATGGAATAAGTAGAATGCAGAAGGCCATGAACCCCAGGGCTTACAGTATTTTCGTTGCAGATAGCTGGGTCTTTGTGGCCAGTAGTTTGAAGTAGGCTGTGAAATGAACTTGTTTTTCCGGCATGAGAAAAGCCATCTGGGAAGTTATGTTCAAGCTTGCTCCCAGGAATACAATTTGTTGGCAGGGTACAAGATGTGATTTCTTTTTGTTTATAGTGTACCCCAGGGAGGTTAACAATTTCTGTACAAACACCAGATGATTCAGTAGTATGTCCTGGTTTTCTGCCTGAATTAGACAATCGTCCAGGTATGGATATATCTGGATATTTATTTGCCTGCAAAATGCAATGACTGGAGCTAGGCAGTTTGTGAATACCCTGGGCACAGTAGATAAGCCAAAGGGCAGTGCAGACAACTGATAGTGCCTGTTGCCTCCTTTAAAGCGTAGGTATTTTCTGCAGGATTCCCTTATTGGAATGTGCAGGTAAGCTTCCTTTAAATCCAGTGTTGCCAACCAGGCATCTTTGCCTAGCATAGGAAGCAGTTGGTGAAGAGTTAGCATCTTGAATTTTGGAATCACCAAAAATGTGTTTAGGATAGAGGGGTCCAGTATAGGACACCAGGAGTTGTCTTTTCTGGACACCAAGAAAAGTCTTGAGTAGAAACCTTATCCCCGTTCCTCTTCTGGAACAGGTTGAATAGCCTTGATGTATAAGAGAGCAAGAATTTGCTTTTGAGCCTCCGCCCACTGATTTGGGGGCAGGTCTGGCCAACCGTTTCGGATTGGTAAGGAGTGAAAGTGGAATCTGTATCTTTGGGAAACTATATTTAAAACCCA
Source organism: Protopterus annectens (assembly GCF_019279795.1). Taxonomy (NCBI): domain Eukaryota; kingdom Metazoa; phylum Chordata; order Ceratodontiformes; family Protopteridae; genus Protopterus; species Protopterus annectens. The sequence goes on from NC_056747.1 coordinate 1,358,732,081, forward strand.
ATTTGTCCTGGGTAATGAGTTCCCAATTTTTTGCCTGCTGGGCAATCTTTCCGCCTAAGGGAACAGTCAGTTGTGCAGGGCTTGGAAAATTTAAAGTTAAGTTATTGAGACAGTTTACCATAGGGGGGTGTCTTACCACTCCCTGCTTTGGAAGTGGGAGCCCCCCACTGCATAGCCCTGTGAGTACCTTGGGACTGAAGCCTGGGTGTTCTGCTGCTTCTGGGTTTGGACTGAGAAGGCCTGGAAGAGGCAGTCAAGGACCAATTTTTAGAGGGCCAATGCCTACTAAATCTGGAAGGCAGTACTTGCAGGAAATCTTTAACAGTTTGCATAGATTTAGCATTTTCCTCCATCTTTTTAAGTACTTCTTCTGCTTTGTTGCCAAACAGGCGGTCTTGGTTTAAGGGAGCATCCAGCAATTTAGCTTTAACATTTACTTATTTTATTGATTTATTTATTTATTTATATTTGTTGACTGGGAGTGTCCGACTGGACGTAGGTCCATTTTCAGTGGAGGCCCAGGGAGAAAAGCTCCACAGTTAAAATAAACAGACAGTAGTTACATTGGATTATATAGTAATTAACAATTTACATAGCAATTACTTACAACATATTTACAGATGAAGAACATAGTACATCAGTAGACAACTAGAATCTTTACCTGTGAAGTACATAACAGACATTAACAAATGTTACAATAAGAATTTCCTGCTGTATAATAAGTACTAGGCTTATGAGCATCTGAGCTTGCTATAATCAAGGTAGTTAGTGGAGTGGAAAGAAAGGTAGTGGTTGGATGGGGTGGGTGATATTAGAGTGGGAGTTGCAAGGGCATAGCCAGCATGTTTTTAGGTGCACTTTTACTAAAGGTTTGAAGTGGATGCATGATGGTATGGAGGTAATTGTGGGTGGGAGGGAGTTCCATAATTTGGCTATGGTGCAGGAGAGAATAGTGCTTCACCAGCACAGAGTTATTGGCTTTAGTGATCTGCAAGTGATTTTTGTTGCTGGATCTTAGTGGTCTGGTGGTGCGATAGGGTTGGAGTAGATTCTGGTGGGATGGGACATTTAGTGGATGGTTTACTAGTTTGTGGGCGAGTGAAAGTTGATACCATTGAAGGAGGTGAGGATGTTCAAGCCAGCCCAGTTCAGCAAGTGAGAGACAGTGGTGACTACGGTAGGATGCCCCTGTGGCGAATTTGGCGATTTTGTTGTAGCAGGTCTCTAGCTTGTTTAGATCACATTGCCTTAGGTTGGTATACATTGGAGAGGCATAAAGTAGGGTAAAAGTAACATGATCTGGCAAAGATTGCTCCTTAAGCCAAGCATGCCTTCTAAGTACAGACCCAGTGACAGCAATCCTGCAAGAAGTCTCTAGTGAATCAAAACCACATTGCAAAGTACGTTTTCCAACTTGTTCAGCAGAATTCATTAAATCCTGTAAATCTTTATTTTCAACACAGTCAGGAATCAACATCAATTTCTGTTTAAGCAATCCAATAATATGCTTCAACATATGAAACTGGCAGTTTAAGTCCCTAATAACCAAGGCAGCAGAAGTGCATACCTTCTTACCCCATCTATCCAGCGCCCTGGAGTCTCTATCAGAGGGGGGTAGGATTTTTGGCAGTAGTAGCCTTAATGCCCTTGGGTCCCTGTGAAATGGTCTCAGGATCCACAGTAGGATTTTTAAAAAGGAACTTGTGAGAGTCAGGAACCCTGTAACACCTACCAGGTTTTCTGGGAGCAGGAGGTAAAAAGTCAGGGGCCAAGCTGGATTCTGAAAAGGCATCATCAACAATGTCCAGTACAGGGGGGGATAGCTAAAGGCCTGTGCTGGGGCAGGAGTAAGAAATCCCTAAGCTTCTTTTTAGAGTCACAGTAATCCTGGCTTTCCCAGCGAAAATGCTCCCTAAGAGTATGCAAGGTTTCACCAAAAGAGAAATCCTCTGGGGGGGGGGGGGGAGCAGAGGGAAGACAGTCCTCTGCATCAGAATCCTCACAGGTAGATAAGGGCAAATCCTGGTCATCAGTAGAAACAGAAATTTCAGAAACCTGATCAGAAGAATCATAAGCAAATGCAGTCCTAGGTCTCTTAGAGGGGGAAGGTTGACTTCCCCTGATTAAAGTAATAAGGTCTTCAGCCATTCTTATCATTTGTTTTTTAGGCATAGAGGCCTGACCATGCAGTCTGGGCATCAGTTTTCTAAGCATGGATCGAGTTTTAGGCCTTGAAGAAGAAGATGGCGTTGGTTTAATATGCAAGTCAGTAGGCCTGAATACACCCTCAGAAGCCGGCGCCTGCACAGCGGCTCCGGACCCATCCAAGGTAGAGACATCCACAAGTTCCACAGCTGAAGCATCTCGCAGCATACCAGACTCAGAATGGGTCTCAGTAGAAACCTGCAAATCTGAAGTGGCGGGTATCAGGGGCTGTGAAAGTGCCTCACTGAGTACCGACGGGCTTAGGAGAAGCGTCATCGTCAGCTTTGGACCTATGCGGTCTGTCTCTTTCTTTATCTTTGTGTTTTTTTGGAATGTCGGTAGTCAGGAGGCTTACTGAAGCTATATCTGGATAATTTAACTGAGTACCAAAATATTTAGAAGCGTAAATATACCGATGACGTAAAGTTCGTTGTTTAAATAAGGCACAAAACCGACTGCGAGGTCAGGGCCTAGGGCAAGGAATACAGAACGAATGAAAATCTTTATGAGGTATTTGCTTTCCACAAGAAATACAATTATTAACTTTTACTGACATCGGTTTAGAGCAAGAACAAGTTTCCCCAACGGGGTACTTAGCTTAGTTGAAGACTTTGGTTCTGAAACTCGAAAACGAAAATTTCAGTAGTCGGCCGACCGGCACTTGCGAACTACTTCTGCTTCGGGCACCGCATGGCAAGAAAGACTGATGTAATGGTGTTGGCTGCATGCTTTATACCCTGGACTACCTGACGTCATGGAAGGTGGGACAGTAACCGATGCAGAACCCAAGACTTTGTTAATCAGGCCGACTGAGGGCTACTGCAAGCAGATAACCCAAATGTGATAGTGAAACACGAAGAAGATCGGCAGAAGAAAGGCATCACTCAGTTACATATAACCCACCTGATGGTACTAAACCTGGGGTCGGTGTGGTCACTGGGGGGAAACGGCAAAAGAAAGACATCGCTCAGTTACATATAACCCACCTGATGGTACTAAACCTGGGGTCAGTGTAGTAACTGGGAGGAAAATGGCAAAAGAAAGGCATCGCTCAGTTACATGTAACCCACCTGATGGCACTAAACCTGGGGTCAGTGTGGTCACTGGGAGGAAAACGGCAAAAAGAAAGGCATCACTCAGTTACATGTAACCCACCTGATGGCACTAAACCTGGGGTCAGTGTGGTCACTGGGAGGAAAATGGCAAAAGAAAGGCATCGCTCAGTTACATATAACCCACCTGATGGTACTAAGCCTGGTCAATGTGGTCACTGGGAGGAAAATGGCAAAAGAAAGGCATCGCTCAGTTACATATAACCCACCTGATGGTACTAAACCTGGGGTCAGTGTGGTCACTGGGAAGAAACGGCAAAAGAAAGGCATCGTTCAGTTACATATAACCCACCTGATGGTACTAAACCTGGTCAGTGTGTTCACTGGGAGGAAAACGGCAAAAGAAAGGCATCGCTCAGTTACATATAACCCACCTGATGGTACTAAGCCTGGTCAATGTGGTCACTGGGAGGAAAACAGCAAAAGAAAGGCATTGCTCAATTATATATAACCCACCTGATGGTACTGGGGTCAGTGTGGTCACTGGGAAGAAACGGCAAAAGAAAGGCATCGTTCAGTTACATATAACCCACATGATGGTACTAAACCTGGTCAGTGTGTTCACTGGGAGGAAAACAGCAAACGAAAGGCATCGCTCAGTTAGATATAACCCACCTGATGGTACTAAGCCTGGTCAGTCTGGTCACTGGGAGGAAAACAGCAAAAGAAAGGCATCGCTCAGTTACATATAACCCACCTGATGGTACTAAACCTGGGGTCAGTGTGGTCACTGGGAGGAAAATGGCAAAAGAAAGGCATCGCTCAGTTACATATAACCCACCTGATGGTACTAAACCTGGGATCAGTGTGGTCACTCGGAGGAAAACAGCAAAAGAAAGCCTTCGCTCAGTTACATATAACCCACCTGATGGTACTAAACCTGGGGTCAGTGTGGTCACTGGGAGGAAAACGGCAAAAAAAAGGCATCGCTCTGTTACATGTAATCCACCTGATGGTCAGTGCAGTCACTGGGAGGAAACGGCAAAAGAAAAGCATTGCTCAGTTACATATAACCCACCTAATGGTACTAAACCTGGGGTCAGTGTGGTCAGTGAGAGGAAACGGCAAAAGAAAGGCATCACTCAGTTACATATAACCCACCTGATGGTACTAAACCTGGGGTCAGTGTGGTCACTGGGAAGAAAACGGCAAAAGAAAGGCATCACTCAGTTACATATAACCCACCTGATGGTACTAAACCTGGGGTCAGTGTGGTCACTGGGAGGAAACGGCAAGAGAAAGGCATCGCTCAATTACATATAACCCACCTGATGGTACTAAACCTGGGAGTTGGTTTTAGATGGTCTTCAGTCACAAAGTACGCTGAATGTATGGAGAGGTACTGCAGTAGACCATTTAGCTGACACAACACCTGTTTTTTTTTTTCTTTTGCAGCTAGAGTTCTACACACCAGACCTACTGGAAAATGTTCTACATCTTGTGGGAAGGATTCAAAATTATTCTATCAATCAGTGTTAAGCAAAAACACATCTATCAGGCATGAAGTTAGAAGGATGGCAGTTAGTATGTAGGGTTAAGGCTCTGAGCTGTTAATAAACACCTTCCTGTAGTCAAGGATACGGAGTTTGATTTCTTCCACCTCCACCTTCCCACTCTGCGACTCTGAGCAAGTCATTTAATCAAAAAGTGCTCCTGGGTAGCACCTGAAAAGGGATCATGTCCACTGTGCTTACCCAGTGAGCAAATGATGGATGGTTGAATGGGAACACAGAAGATGGATGGATGGATGGATAAATGGATGCATGGGAATATGGAAGATGGAGAGATAGAAAACTGGATGGATGGACAGATGGATGAACAAATGGAGTGCCTCATGGATGTAGAGATGTTTATATTTTGAACTCATTGTCTGATACTCTTGTCTCTTTATACCACCTCTCACTTAGAAAAGGCAAACATCTCTTAATGTTGCCCATATACACTGAAGAAATGACGGACTATCAGAAAACACTTTGACAAACAAAACACTACAAGCCACAGGCTTAAGTCACAAAGATAATTAGCAAACTATATTAAGCACTTTTACCTCATTCATGTCACATGCAGTGACCTCAGACTATAATTTTCTTCTACTTTATAACTTGACTAGCATAGGATGTCTTGGTTCAGAAATTATTCATTATTCTAACTGTTGTGCCTTACAGACATGAAACATGTTTTTAAATGAGCAAGTTTATCTCTAAACAAACTGAGTACAGATGTATTCTACAGGAATTTAAGTTATAGTTTTTTTGATGGGAGCTCAAAAATTGCACACTCTTTAGTACGTGGATTCTACGGATTCTGCAGGACTATACTCAAGTGGTATGACAGTGAATCAGATACATTTTCAAAAGAGCTAGAATATCTGTCACCATCTGGTGTGCCAGACTCTCCCCTGTGGCACTTACTGCTACTGTCATCATTCTACTAGACACTAAATGAGCCGCAGCAATTCTTCAGTCATGGAAGTGTGAATTCCCGATGAACATCACATTAGTGGATACTTACCCAAACCCTGCCTATAAAGGTACTGTGGTGTGTTAAACCCTAAACTAAATGTTTCATTTTTATGAAACCTTGGTGAGCACCCTTTGCTGTTTCAAACCTTGCATATGCAGGATTTTCCTAAAATGTACCATGTCTTGAATAACAGCTCTGACCTTTATTCGAGAGGAATACACTCGGGAAAGCAGAATATTTTAAATTGTAGCATTTAATGTCAATAGGATTGTGCTGGGTATGCAGATGTGACTTATAACTTCTGACACATTGAAAAATACTTTTCCTAAGAATTCTATTACCTCTGGAAGCTCCCACTGTGATTTGGTTCTATCTAAGGAGCAGAAGTATGGCTGTCCACTTGCATCTTCATATTTGATCCACTGAAAGAAAAAAAGAAAATGACCAGGTCAGCCTACTCGCAAACAAAACAATGCAAGCCTTTCTTACAAGCATTTGTGTGCAAGAACAGCATCATCTGCCTTTGTCTGAGATAGTACAATATATAACAAAATGTAAACAGAAAATAAAGTGCAACACTGCACTCCAACAAATGGTGCCACATTTCTGAAACACAGCTTTATTAAACTCTCGCTTTAATACACCAGCTGTATCCAAAACCATAATCATCAGCATACCACAACCATACACGTGTCGAAGATTTACATGGTCATAAACCTTACGTCATTTTTCCAAATACTGATTTTATCACCAACCATTTAACCTTCATGCCATCCACTACTTTGTCATTGTGTTAGTTCAATTCCTCCAGCATTCCTTTCTTGTCCCCATTATGGAGGTACTGATCATGTACGTGTAGGCACCTTATTCTCCCCCTTGTCTTGTAAACACCTCACCAACAGCTTGATTTCCTTTACAATAGCTAATGTGTCTCCCAATATTAGTCCATTACCTGATTTCAACTTTCTGGTTATTGTTTTTTTTTTTGGTTGCTTATATAAATAAACTTACATGCTATTCTAGACTTCTACCTGGTAAATGGCTTGATGGTGGCCAACACATGGTTCAGAATGACAGACAGCCACAAGATCACATACAAGAGTGCCCGATATGCAACTCGCATAGACTTCTTCCTAGTAAGGGGAGTGCACAGGGGTAGAATCGGAGACTGTAAAATCAGTCATTTGCAAGCAGACATCAGAGAATGGTCAAAGGTCAACAGAGAAGAGACTGAAGATCTGATAACTGAATGGAGTTAAAGGTCTACGGCTCTAGCACTTTAGGAGTAAAAGGAAATCGGTGGCGTGAAAGAAGAATGGCATATTCTCGCAAAACAACATGTGAAGACTACAGAACTCATATGTGGCTATGCCAGGTAAGGAAGCAAGGTTTATAACGAAAGAGGGTGGGGAAAAGCACCGTGGTGCAGCGGGTAGTGTTGCCATCTCACAGCAAGAGGGTCCCTTGCTCGATTCTTGGGTGAAGTGCCTTCTCCCACATTCCAAAGACATGCAGTAAGTGGACTGGACACTCTAAACTGGCCGTAGGTGTGAGTCTGTGTATGAGTATGTGGTGTGGAAGAACTATAGCGGTAGGGCGAGCCACCCAGCAGTGTAAATCTCAGCTCTAGATGATTGGCACTGTTGAAGTGACACCCTGATCCCATGTGCAAACATGGGAAAAGGGGTTGTGGGATGGATGGATATTGGTGAAAAGCAAAAGTACACAAACTTATCAAAGAAAGGAGGAGTGCAGGAAAAAGTGTGAGATATGAAAGATGGACAGGCTAATGAAAGATACTTCTTGGCTAACACAAAGGCTAAGAGAGGAGGTGCAATAACAAACAGCAAAGCATCAGGGCACTCTACCAGCTTCTGGAAAGTGACTCAGCAGATGGTACAAAGAAAATTTATCAGGTTGCAAGGCAAAGACAAAGCAATAAAGAAGATAGTTAGACACCCTTCATAAGGGATGCCAACAATAACCTGCTCACTAGTCCACAGGACATCAAAGGCAGATGGAAGGAGCAATTCCAACAGCTTCTGAATGTAGAAAACTCCACAGAAGCTGTACCTCCCTAGACACAACCTATGAAGAAAGAAGAAGAAGCCACCCTAGAAGGGGTAAGAGTAGCACTAGGGAAAATGAAGTCATGGAAAGCAGCAGGCTGACATGAGGTCACAGAAGATATAATAATAATAACTATGTTTCCTGAGTTAAAAGAAAAATGTACGGAGAGAAAAGTATAACCCAGTGATTGGAGAATAAACATTCTAATGCCAGTGGACAAGAATAAAGAGGACATTCACAGCTCTGGGCACTATAAAGGTACCCAACCCCTGTCACTCAGCATGAATGTGCTGGAGAGAGTAATTGACAACTAAATAATACAGAGTGGAAGAATGTAAGATGGGAGATGAGCCATTTTAATTCGGATCAGGATGCAGAAAAAATGACCCAATGTTTGCAGTAAGACAGATGGTAGAGAAGACACTAGAGACAAGATAGATCCTAACTGGACATTCCTAGACATGGAGAAATCATATGGCAAGATCCCAAGGAGATGTTTGAAGTCCCAGAAACATTGGTAGAATTTGTGCAGCCTAAGTACAAAGACACAATGACACAGATATAAACAGTGTTCAGACATACAGAGGGGGTTCTCATTTGGAATGGTAGTGCCACTGCTGTTCATATTGGTGGTGGGATTATATTAGTAAAAAGGCTGGAAGGGACAGGTCAGCAAAACTGCTGTATGCAGACTTTATACTGAAACTTCAACAAATAATATGGGAATGGAATGCAAAATTGAAGGCACATGGAATGAAATTCTTTACAGACAAGACAGTTGGCATGGCAGCAAATGGGGGAAATCAGATGAAACTGAAAACTGATATAGAAGGAAAAATAGTAAAACAGGTTAACAGTTACAAGTAACTGGGAGGGGTGGTTGACAAGAAGAGAAGTCTTAATAAGGAGGTCAAAAGTAAAATCAGAGAAGATGCAAGCAACTGGCACAGTGTATCATGGACAAAGTGTGACAAAAGAATGCCAAAGAAGCAGAAAACTAATTTGTACAAAGCAGTGTGTGACGAGTACTACTATATGGCACAGAAACCCAGGCAGTGAAGGCAAGGCAGACGAGGAAGCTAGAGGTGATCGAGATGAAGTGCTTGAGATGGGCGGTAGCATGCACACTGTGCGACAGATGAAGAAACAAGGACATATGATCAGAAAGCAAAGTGGTTGAAATTGAAGACAAATTTATCAAGAACACATTCCTGTGGTTCAGACGTGCAGGAAAGCAGAAGGTTGTTTTATTTGACATTTGTTTACCAGAAAAATCTGACTGGGTATGAGCCCATTTTCAGTGGAGGCCTGGGGAGAAAAGGTCCACAGTACACATTAAACAGAATTAAAAGTTGAACAATGGTTACAAATATTAAGACAATAACAAATTAGTACAGTATATGAATAAAATAAAATAAGCAAAATATAAGGCAAGCAATAAAGTTGACCATATATTATAAATAAGCTCCAGGAGAGTTCTAATATATACGTTACATAATGATGCATGAAAAATATATAACAGAATAAATAATAGGTCACAAAAGGCATAAACTCGTTCTGGCAGGAGAGATAGTAAATTTCAGTCAAATTCTGGGATAGATAAAGGTTAGTGTAAGAATATAAAGAAAGGACATGAGAAGGTTAAGGAATTAAAGAGAGGTGAGGCTATGAAGTAGGTAAAGCAGGAAGGGAAGTAAGATCTATCAAGAGAAAGTCTGTTAATGGTGTGGAAGAAGGGAGTAGAACAGAGAACTGAGATGGCGGGGAGCATGGGCAGATCCAATCACTGGTTCCAAGGAGCATGGGCAGGTCCAGTTATTGGTTAGATGTTCATTCAGCCTAGACTGGAAGAAATAGCAGTGGGGTAAAAGGCATACTGGTTCTAGAATGCTAATCCAAGATATTTTAACACAGTGAGAGTACAGACTAACACTGTTTGATCTTTGAGGTTTGTAAACAGATAGTAGATACTTGTGAGAAGAGCGCAGGTCATGAGATGGAATATAATGTTGAAGTAGTGATAATGTAGTTTGTGAAAATGAGAAGTTGTACAATATTTTTGTGAATTAATGTTGGTTGATTAAAGGTGAGAAGGTGGGGTAGTTCGAGCCAATTTAGGGACTTGAGAGCAGAGCAATGCTGAGAGTAGTCGGACTGCCTTGTGGCCAATTTAGCTACTTTATTATAACATTGACTATGTTTTGCTTTGAGGGAAGAATGAAGATCAGTTAGAATAGGTGAAGCGATAGAAGGGGGAAGAGTGAAGATCGGTTAGGACAGGTGAAGCGTACAGGAGGGGGAAGAGTGAAGATCGGTTAGGACAGGTGAAGCATATAGAAGGGGGAAGAGTGAAGACTGGTTAGGACAGGTGAAGCGATAGAAGGGGGAAGAGTGAAGATCGGTTAGGACAGGTGAAGCATATAGAAGGGGGAAGAGTGAAGACTGGTTAGGACAGGTGAAGCGTACAGAAGGGGGAAGAGTGAAGATTGTTTAGGACAGGTGAAGCATATAGAAGGGGAAGAGTGAAGATCGGTTAGGACAGGTGAAGCGTATGGAAGGGGGAAGAGTGAAGATCGGTTAGGACAGGTGAAGTGTATGGAAGGGGGAAGAGTGAAGATTGGTTAGGACAGGTGAAGCGTATGGAAGGGGGAATAGTGAAGATCGGTTAGGACAGGTGAAGCATATAGAACGGAGGATTAAAGATAGGTGGTGGCAGGGAGGGTAAGAGATAGGTGATGGCAAGGGTTACTCTTGTGGAGTTGGAGATGAATTTCTTAGCCCTATACATCATGACCAATTTTTGTTTATTTTTTTATGATGTTGCTGATATGTACGCCAAACTTAATAGTTTTGTATGTGAAACCACATAGACTGGAGTATTGTTCAGAGAAGTAATAGCAAAGTTAGCAGTATCTGGAGAAAATTGTTTTGGTAAAAATAGTAGAACTGTAGTTTTTCTTGGGTTAAGTAGTAAATGGTTGTTGGTGAGCCAGGACTCAACGGAACTGAACACTTCTTGCATTAAAACTCTGTACATGAGAGAGCCCTGGCAGAGCAGATTAGTGCAGAGTCATCAGATTATTGAATTAGGGGGGCTTGTTTGCTGGTGGTATTAAGATGGTTAATAACAATGTTGAAGAGAAGTGGACCATGTATTGAGCCTCGGGGTACCCCAGTGCTAACAGGTAAGTAAGGAGAGGAGTTTGAGTTCCATTTGACAGACTGATATCTAATAGAGAGATAGCTAGTGAACCATTGTAAGGATGTTTTAGTCAAGCCCAGAAGAGACAGCTGGGATAACAGTTGCGGGTAGGAGACACTATTTTAAGCATTGGATAGATCTAAAAACAGAGACGAGACAAAGTTTCCCAAATTACGAGCTTTGTTGACAGCATCAGTAAAGGATAGTGAAGCAGTGATAGTGCTGCATGCTGGTCTGAATCCATGCTGTGTGGAAGAGAGATTATTGCCAAGGAGGTATTGAAAAAGTTGTTTATGGATACATTTTTCTACAATTTTTGATAGTGGTGAAAGAGTAGCAGTTGGCCTATAGTTAGAGATTTCTGTGGAGCTACCAGCTTTGTGGAGAGGAAGGATGAAGGATTTTTTTTTCCACAGGGAGGGGACATAAGACTCCTTGATGGATCTACTAAGACTTCTTGATGGATCTATTAATGATTCTTGAGACAGGGTAGGCAATTGAATCAGCAGCCATTTTAGGACTGTGTTAGGAAGATTGCCTGAGTGTGCACAGGAGGGATTTGATGAAGGAAGTAGAAACTGGTTGAAGGGAAAATGTGGAGTGACAGGCAATAGGAGGCTGACAGAGGGTAGAGGGAGATGGAGGAAATTTGTCAGTGATGGAAGCTATGCTATTAATGAAGTAAGAGTTAAACTGAGTTGCTATGTCAAGGGAGTTACTATCACAGGAGGGTTGTGGTGATGACTGATTTCCTGGATTTAGGATTTTTTGATAGTGTGCCAGAAGGTTTTTGGACTGGGTTTGTACAGATTTCGTGATAGTGTGATTTGTGATTTTGTGATGGAAGATGATTTGGTGAAGAAATTTTGGGAGAGACAGGAAGTAGGCAAGAGGAAACAAGGACATCCAGCAAAGAGTATAAAGGATTAAATGAGAGAAGACCTGAAACAGTCAGGCATAACTATCAAAGAAGACAGGAGAGTTGCAATGAATCAAGAGAAATGGCAACAGTTGATGTAACATCCCAACGAAAACAGGAAGGGGGGAGTGGATGATGATGATAATTAAACTTGCTAAAGCTTTTTTATATGACAGTAGTTCAATTCCCCTACTCCACCCTAACAGCACCATCGCTGTAGTAACATAGAGTTGTTCAAAAAAGGCATTCATTTTGCAAGGCATCTTTTACACTCCATTGGCTGCACACAATACAAAAACATGCTCCCAGTTTCCCTTCTCACTCCCTACCCATTTCCAATATTTCTGAGGGAAGATCCTTTGCAATCTACTTAGAGTAGAAACATTTTATTTATTTATTTAACATTTGTTTACTGGGAAAGTCCATCTTAGAATGTGGCAATTTTCAGCGGAGGCCCAGGGAGAAATGCTCCAGACGCATGTCTTTGTAACATGAGAGGAAACCGGAGCACCCGGAGAAAACCCACATGAATGCAGGGAGGACATGCAGACTCCGCACAGAAGACACTCCAACCAAGAATCGAACTGGAGAACCTCTTGCTGTGAGGCGACAACACAAACGTCTGCAGCACTGTGCCGCCCTCATCTATATAAATAGTTCCATGTGGATATTCTGAGCTGTCTTAATTTAATCACATATTTAGAATCCCTACATGCTTATCCCAAATGGTGTTTTATTATTTGCCCTCACAACCTAGTCCCCCAATCTTGCCAAAGTTCATCTGATTGATTTTTACAGTCATCATATGCAATTGCATAAACCCTACTAATTATCCCCCCTTTATTGCCGTATAGAATAGCTGTGTAAAATCTTACCATAACCACAGATTTCCCTCTCTTCCATGTTGCAGTATTCCAACTGTTGTGTTTTCCTCTCTTGCTACCCAAACATCTGGCCAGTATGCAAAAGCTTGTAGCCACTGCTAGGTACATAGGATGGCTGACATTGGCCCTGGGAGCAAGGGCCATAAAAGTGACATCTGCATGTACCTTTCCTCAGAACTGAGCACCCCAGTCGGACCCCAGTCTCAGGAAGCCATATAGGCTCTAGGCCACCCAGGAAAGGATAGGTCAGATGGAGAGAAGGGAGGAAGGTGGGAGGGAATGAATGCTGCAACATGGAAGAGAAGGACATCTATGGTTATGGTAAGATTTTACACAACTATTCTATGTCCTTCTATTCTCATGTTGCAGTATTCCAACTGTTGGGTGAGTGCCACAGCTCAGATGGAAGAAGAGGGAGGTGGTATGGAGCTACTCTCCACAAAGCCATGCAGTATTGTCCTTGAAAACCTCGCTTTGGGTCTGGAAACATGATCCTACTCGTAGTGTTTAGTGAAGGTGTGTACAGGTGACCAGGTAGCTGCCTCAAGGATGGCAGTAGTGTCCAATCCTTTGAAGAATGCTCCAGATGAAGCCATGGCTCTGGTGGAGTGGGCATTAATTTTGGATTCGAGATCACAAATGTGTGCCTTGGAAGCAGAATCTGGGAGGTCAGGCAAGAGTTTGGTGACCTGGGACAGAAGTGCCAAGGCATACTTGAACGTGTGTGTTTGGTAGTTCACTGCCCTGAAGGCCAGGGTAGAGGAAGTGTAAACTTTCTTACCAAGGTGCTCTATGGCCTTACTTTCCTTGTCAATGGGGAGGACTGAGGTAGATGGCAGTAATTTGGGTGGCTTATCTGTGGATACTGAAATAATGGCAGGGTCAGCTACTGGGAATTTAATCAAAAATGTGGATACTGAAATAATGGCAGGGTCAGCTACTGGGAATTTAATCAAAAATGTAGCCCCTTCAGAGACCTTGTAGAACCTGCCAGGTCTCATGGGAGCAGGTAATTCTGAGTCAGGGTTAAGACAGGCAGCATTGAAGGCATCCATGAATGCTGGTAATACTGGGGAAATTGCAGAAGGAGCAGGGGTCTCCATCTGCAGGAGCTCATATCATCCTTTTTGTACCTTAAACATCTTAGAAGAATCCCATTTAAAAAATTCTCTCATTTTGGTAATGGGCTCCCAAAGGTGAGATCCTCCACAGATTCACCTTCCAGGGAAGCACAACCAAGTGGAGAAGGCATCTGGGAGGAATGGAGAGACGGAGTTTTCAGAAGCGGTTCTGAGGAATCCTCAGCTTCAGATAGGATGACATCCTCAAGGCCTGGGACTAATAGGAGGAGGCCCCAGCCTGTGGAGATCGAGGCATGGCAGGCCTTAGAGCCATAAAAGCATTAAAGAGACTCTGTGAAAAGGCCTGCCAGTCTGATTGGCTTTTAGGAGATGGAGAGAGATGTTTGGAGTTGGCTTTCTTTTTCAAGGAAGGCCTAGGAGGCATAGGGTCTGAAGAAGACCTAGTGTCTGAATAAGGCCTAGATTCAGTAGTTAGAGTAGCACAGGGAAGGCCTGTCTGGGCACCCGTCGGAACTATTGGTCCCCCCCCAACATCACAAGGCGATGTCTGTGAACCTTCCCTGGAGGTGCCTTTTGTACAAGGTTCTGCAACATCTCGAGGAATACCCACTATATCGACAATCAGCAGACTCCGAACGTTCCTCCAGGCAAACATCAGCCACAGGAGGGACGTTGGATGGAGGAGGGGCAGCAGTAGCAACTTCAGGCCTGGAAATCTTGGCCTTTTTAGGAGGTCCAATGGGCTGACCCGACGGTCTTTCCGTCGATCCCCAAGGCTAAGCAATTTAGATGCTGTTTTACTAAATATATATTTTGCACATGTAGGTGACTATGTAAGGTTTTCAGAATGAATGCCTGACAGATTGCGCAAGAAAGATGGTCATGCAAAGGCCCTAGACAGAAAAGGCAAAGATCATGGGCATCCTTATGGGGGATCCGATGACCACACTTGCACTTTCCCCTCCTGGATGACATGTAACCCTAACAAGCATGCAATGACAAAAGTTAACAAAATGTCCCCAAAGGAGTACTTATCTTTAGAGAAGATCTGAAGTGAAGACGGCAGGAATGCTGATGTTCAACTGGTGACAGAGAAGTTCTGAGGCAAGGTACATGTGGACACCCACGTTCCCAGGGCCAACATCAGACATCCTACAAACCTAGCAGTGACTAGAAACTTTTGTATACTGGCTGGATGTTTGGGTCGCAAGACAGGAAAACCCAACAGCTGGAATACTGCAACATGAGAATAGAAGGAAGTCTGTAATTGCCTCCACCAAATAATCAGCCAGGATGATGCCTCACTTCCTAACTCTTCATTTGCTCTGCTTCTCTTTGTACGTATTCTGCTATCTTTCCTTGGTACATTAACCTGTCCCTGTCATGTAGTCCGAAGAATCTTTTAGCGGACTCCCATCTTCTTATTTTCCCTTCAGGTAATTTGCTCCCAATACCTTGATTCATTGGTTAATTTCCTCCAATTACTTCTCACTGTTTCTTGCTACTCTCTGTCCCTTTACCAGGGGAACCCTATTGGTAAAATGTCCTTACTGCCCTCCTTGACTAAATTACTTTTCGATACACTGTCTGCCACTTTATTTACTTAGTATTTTGACTTGTTATTCTGTTGTCCCTCAACACCTGCATTAAGAAAGAGAACCTGTCTGAGTCTCTGCTCGTCTGTCCTTGATGCACCACCAGATCTTTCCATTTTGGTTTATGTTTCTCTACTTGTAGTTTATAAATAACTGTCTCAATTATGTGCCATTAAAGTACTCTTAAAAATCATGCAACCCTAATGCCTGCTTCCTCTGTCTCTAAGATCATCTTATCACACTGAACCCTAGGTCTCTTCCCCTCCAAAATTAAATTCTTCCGTTCCTTATTAAGAACTTACTTTTCCTTTTCATTTAGTAAAATAAATATGCCAGTCAACATTAAAAAATCAAGGGGACCAGAAACATATTCACTGCTTGACTGTTTGGTACCCAGGTGCATAGTGAAGCACTTGCACTCCCTTACCTACTGAATGACCTTCCGCTTAGTTTCCTCCAACATGTATTTCCTTTACCGCTGCTGATGAGGCTTTCCTAAGCCACATACTCCTTAAGCTCATTTCTTGAGGTACACAAACTGCTTCACCAACTCATAAGTGGGCATAGACTTTACAGATATGGCTTGTGTCTTACTCACACTCCATTCCTAGTGGATGTTCACACCTCTTTTCTTCACTGCCAGTGGGTCTGTGTGTGCATGTGTGCATGTATATGTGTACTATATACTGCCAGTGGGTCTGTGTGTGCATGTGTATGTGTATATGTGTACTATATACTGCCAGTGGGTCTGTGTGTGCATGTGTGCATGTATATGTGTACTATATACTGCCAGTGGGTCTGTGTGTGCATGTGTGTGTGTATATGCGTACTATATACTGCCAGTGGGTACACAAACTGCTTCACCAACTCATAAGTGGGCATAGACTTTACAGATATGGCTTGTGTCTTACTCACTCTCCATTCCTAGTGGATGTTCACACCTCTTTTCTTCACTGCCAGTGGGTCTGTGTGTGCATGTGTGCATGTATATGTGTACTATATACTGCCAGTGGGTCTGTGTGTGCATGTGTACGTGTATATGTGTACTATATACTGCCAGTGGGTCTGTGTGTGCATGTGTGCATGTATATGTGTACTATATACTGCCAGTGGGTCTGTGTGTGCATGTGTGTGTGTATATGCGTACTATATACTGCCAGTGGGTCTGTGTGTGCATGTGTGCATGTATATGTGTACTATATACTGCCAGTGGGTCTATGTGTGCATGTGTGAGTGTATATGTGTACTATATATACTAAACGTTGACATCCCTAACATTATCACAAAATAATTTAAAAAACAATCAAATCTAAACTGTGCATGATCTGAGACATTGCCTTGAATCATGCAAGTAAAAATGCTTTTTGCGGGTGTCAACCCCCCCCCCCCCCAGCTACTTGTATATTCCAGCTCTTAGATCATACAATACTGGGGAAGGGCCATATTCTCCCAACCCCAATATTACAGCAATTGTGCTTAACTGTAGCTCAATTGTTTTGTCAAGCAGGTTATGTCAACTAACCCTACCAAAGCAGCCTGGAGTTTGGCATGCATAACCAGAGTTCTGGAGTTCATCTGAACAGGAATTCAAGAAATCTGCTGAATTACTGCAAAAGTTAAGTATTATTTTGACCTGTACTGCACTCCGTGAGCTGTATTTTGTTGAACTGCTGCTGTATCTTCACTGTTGTTTTACTTCTGTGACTGCTGTACTCTGCCCTCTGTATCACTGCTTCCCTGCATTATTTAGTACAGGCTGGATTCAGACCTGCTGAATCTAGACTGTTTGTTACCACTTCAGCATTAATACTAGCCAGCTTACATTAAGACGGCCCCCTGCAACTTGTGGTATAAGTGTATAGCCTGGGTGCCTTTCTGAGTTGGGGTTTGGTGGGAGAAGGCTCTATGTGGGGTATTTTCTGATTGGTAGTTTGAGTTAAAACTGTTAAAACTCACCTGTACTTAAGCACAGCTGCACGTCATGCAACAGGCCGTAGCACTGCCATGTATCGACACAAATGCTTAGAAAGACACATTTCCTGAGATCATTGCTAGGGAACCCTCTTAAGTTTCCCAGCTTCTCGGCACTCAATACAGTTGAGCACTGTTGCCCAGACAGCAACCCAGCTGCTCACTTTCAGGCACTCAAGCATGTTTGTACTCCTAAACCTCCCCATAGATTAGCTGATTTTACTAGACCTACAGTAGAATTTGATTCATCTAGCCCCCCCCCCCCCCACTTACTACTAGATACACATGACATAATGGATGGACAGCTGCCCATCATTTCTCCTGCCAGGCTGATTGACACGGGCATCCTAAGGCAATGTAGCAATTACCTTATGTATACTGAAACCTATTACTCCTAAAACATACATATACAATAAGTGAGAGATGTAACTATATTATGAGTCTGGAATCAACCCTCCCTCTCTCATGTAACAACAAACCAGACATCAAACAGGTTGTCAGCACACACACTTCACCTCCTCCACAATCCAAGTGCACAACACATAAACCCACATACATAGAGATACTCAGTAGAATATTATTAAATGAGCAGAGACCATGCAAGTGCAAACCTTCTACACACACTACAATCCCAACAGAACCCACTACATATAAAAACAAAAGTATCAGTGTCTCACCCAAGAAGCCCTTAAGGCAAAACACCTCAAAACCAAATGTCTTCGTCATAGGATACTTCATAGTGAGACACACAGATACCCCCTCCCCCACAGGGTTGGGCAAGGAGAAGGTCACAGTCAGCTTCCTGTCAGGTGCCAGAGCCGCCAAATCACAGATGCTCTCAAGTCTCTCAACAACATGCACCGTTATGACTGCGTCATAGTCTATGATGGTGTGAATGACTTGAGATATATCTGATTGGACTATATAAAGGGAGATATGGCTGAGCTTTCAGATTATTTATCCCAGGCAGGTATGTCCCTAGCCCTAAGCAGCATTCTACTTTCAACCAGGATGATGCCTCAATGCAAAAAAAAAAAAAATTATCAGCTTCACAATTGGCTTACCTTCTGGTGTCAATTCAAGGGATCCAGTATTTATCAGCCTGGGAAGATACTGTTGACAGACCACGCTGCTTTGCCAGAGATAATCTTCACCTGTCACCTCTTGCCTTTCAGTTAGTGACGAAGGGACCTGCTTCCCCCATAGTGCCTTTTTTTAGGCAGTGTCATAAGAACAAAATTCTCAACTGGAAAATATCCTCTAGAGACAAACTCAAGATTATGCTGCTTAATGCTAGGAATCTGAATCAGAAATTGCACTCACTGGAAGCACTTCTTACTTTGGAAGATGTCAATGTCTGTGCAGTCACAGAGACATGGTTCAGGGCCACAGAGTGTACTATGGCCACGCAAGGCTACAATGCCTTCCACACATTCAGGCTACAAAATGAACGTGAAAGAACCAAAAGAAGAGGTGTGTCCATCTTCATTAAAGACAAATACACCTCAAGACTGGTGAAACAGTATGACTCCCTAGAGTTACTCCAAGTCCAACTAACTGCAGGAAAGATTCCCCTTCATGTCATTGCTAGCTATAGGTCCCCTAATATACACCACAAAAAACACACTACCTACACCTGGATCTACTTGAGTCACTATCATTACAGCCAAACAGCCTGGTCATGGGTGACTTTAACTATCCTTCCATCGATTGGGAAACATATATGAGCACAAACACGCTTGCCCTAAGATTCCTGGATTTTGTAAACATAAATGCTCTGGAACAGATAGTTTGCACCTCCACAAAGGGCTCAATTGCCCTTGACCTAGTACTCACCAACATGGGGGATCACTGCACCACCGCATATGTGAGACCCTCTCTGGTTAAGTCCAACCATAAAGCAGTCTCTTCAAAGAAACAATTGCACCTGACCTCCCCCTCAAGAGCCAAAAGGTTGAAAAATTTCTCTAAAGCAAATTATAGCCTCTTAAACGATGGCATAAATAGCTTCAAATGCCCTGCCACCACAGACAGCAAAGACTTCTATACAGAGGTGTACACAAATGCCCTTTAGTTATGTTCATAGGTTCGTACTAGGCTATCTGCCCTAGGGCATTTATAAGCCTAGCCAGAGTGTATGTGGCTTACACCACCCCTTAGGATGAGAATACTACGCCCTTTTAGGGTTTAGTTTACTATGCCTCTGTCTAGTAGTGACACAGAGATGACCCCCGGGGTAAACTTATGATCTCCCATCCACTCGTCGAGATTTCTCTTGAATAGAGTCAGTGAGGAGCTCTGCCTAACATGAACTGGGATTCTGTTCCAGAGTGTAGGGAGCCTCTGGGTTATGAATCTGTCCCTCCAGCATGTTCTATTTATTTCTGTGTTGAGGTTTAAGTCACTTGTTCTCGTGGCTCTGATGGATTTTGATTTTCTGAGGTGGAGCATGTCCATTAATTCAGGATTGGACATGGCCTTGTACGTCAGGCACAGATCACCTCTGAGTAGGCGGTATGCGACTGAATAGAGCTGGAGTTTTTCAGTCAGGCAGCATATGACATATGTTTAAGACTCTTTATCCTCTTGGTGAGGAACTTTTGGGGTCTTTCCAACTGCTGCAGGTGTCGGGTGAGATACATCCCAAATGGGGCATTGTACTCAATCATTGGCCTGATAAGAGAAGAGTACAGGGGCACAATGACCTCTCTTGATCTAGATGTGAAACCCTTCATGATAAGGTGGGCAATATAGAAGGTCTTCCTAACCACTTTGGCAATGTGAGTGTCAAATGAGAGGTTACTGTCAACCTGGGTCCCTAGGTCCCTGACTACCTCTTCCGTACTTAATGGATTACCGCCTATGTGGTAATTTGTCGGTACCTTGTTTTTCCCAAAGGGTATGACTATACATTTCTTGGCGTTCAGCTTAAGGCCATGGCTCTGGCACCAATTATCTGTTTCTATGAGGCCTCTCTGAAGGATGTTTGTGTCCGCTGGAGTATCAATTATGGCACCCAGTTTGCAGTCATCTGCGAACTTTGTCAGCCACAATCCTCCTATGTTTGCCTGTACCTCGGAAAAATAAATGCCGAACAAGAGGGGTCCCAGGACTGAGCCCTGTGGGACACCGCTTGTGACTGGCTTAGAGTCTGACATAGCTCCAGCAACTCTGACCCTGTGGGTTCTGTCCTTGAGCCAGTTTGCAACCCATCTTGTGACATATGAGTTTACATTTAAGCTGGTGAGTTTGTCTATGATGCCCGAGTGGGGTATTGTGTCAAAGGCTTTTGCAAGGTCAAGGTAGGCTGTGTGAACTGCCTTGCCCTCATCAATGGCCTTAGTGACTGTTTCAAAAAAGTCGACCAAGTTCAAAAGGCAGGATCTGCCCTTGATAAAGCCAAATTGGGTAGGATCCAATGTCTGTAGGTCCCCAATGTCTTTGTTTATGAGTTCCATAATGATCCTCTCCATAGCTTTGCAGACCAGGCTCGTCAAGCTTATGGGGCAGTAATTTCCAGGGTCCGTAGAAGCACCGCCTTTGTGAAGTGGGACCACTGTTGCTGTACGCCACTCTTTGGGTACGTATCCTGTAGTAAGGCTAAGATTAAACAGCAGCCTTATGTGTGGGTTTAGCTCCTCTTGGAGTTCATGTAGCACACAGCCCGGGACACCATCCGGTCCATTGATGCTGTGTTTTTAGCTTTAGAGAGTGCGGCTCTCACCTGGGCATCTGAGATGTTAGGGAGGCTACACTCTGCTGGGATAGTTATTTCTCCTTTTGGAGGGGAGGGGAAGGAGAAATTTGCACTGAACCTGTCTGCCAGAATGTTGGCAATGTCAGTGGGTTCAGTGTATTTTGTGTCATTTTGGACTAACTCGGAGCATATCTGGGAGTTTCCACCCAGGTTTCTAACATAGCTAAAGAAGGCCTTGTGATTGTCTTTTGTGTCTTTTGTGATTTTTCTCTCAAAGTTGGCCTTGGATGATTTTATGAGTGATCGTAGTTTTTTGCTAGTACTGATCAGAGATGCCTTCCCTTTTAGGGATTTTGCTCTGTCATGTAGTAGCTTCCTCCTCCTGTTGTAAAGTTTGTTTATGGCTGGGGTCCACCAGACCGGGCGCCTGCCTTTGGGGGAATGGGTCTTGGTTTTATTTGGGATTGCATGATCCATTCATTCTTGAAGGTGCCCATAGAAGGCATTTGCAAAAGATGCAGCAGTGTGGGTTGTGGTTTCCACTTGCCCAGGGGCCTTGAAAGATACCACTTCAGTCTTAAGAAGTGTGAAATTTGCTTTTGAGAAGTTCTTCACTGTGGTCTTTTGTGCAGGGGGTGGGGGCGGGATGTGGATTTCCAGTGAGATTAATTTATGGTCTGATCTTACCAAAGAGGGATGTACTTCCGGTGTGGAGCATTTTGCCCCCATGTTTGTGATGATCAGGTCTAGTATATTGTCTCCTCTTGTGGGAATGGTGACTAGTTGTTCCATTGCATTTGAGTTTATGAATTCTAGGAACCTTTGGGCTTGGGTGTTGGGGCTTGAGTAATGTTCCCAGTCTATGTTTGGGTAGTTGAAGTCTCCCAAAATGATGGTATTTGGAGAGACATTCATGCTCTCCAGTGTCTTCAGGAAGGCTGTGTGGGGTTCCTGAGTTTGAGAGGGTGGTCTGTAGCATGCTACAAACTGTAAGGCAGTTTTGCCTATGGTTAGTTGCACCTGGATAGTCTCTGATGCTTCGTGCGTTGCCACTAACCTGGAGGTGTGGGTATCTTTGATGAAAATGGATACTCCCCCTCCTTTTGTGGTTCGGTCCAAGTTTTGGGGCCGGAAAGCATGATATGAGGTAAAACCTGATAGTGCTGGGGTGCTCTCACGAGCCTTGAACCAGGTTTCAGTCACTGCACAGACATCGATGTTCTCCATACTGAGGAGGGCTTCGAGGGTGTGCATCTTGAGGTTTAGACTTCTGGCATTGAGCAGCATTACCCTTAGTTTTTCCACTTGTGTTTTCTAGGGAGGTAGGTTTGTCATTTGAGCCTTGCCTAAAAAGGCACTATGGGGTGGCAAGAGCCTTGGCCAATATCCGGAAGCCCAGGGGTGACAGGTGCAAGCCATCCCTTGCGAAGCAGCGTGGCTTGTCAAGCATGTCATCCCAAGCAGACAGACACTGGATCCCCTTAGAATGACACCAGTAATTAAGCCAATTGTTAAAACTGATCATTTTGTCTTTGTACTGTGGCATCATTCTTGGTGAGGGTAAGATGCTGCTCAGGGTCAGGGTCATACCGGCCTGGGTTACATAATCAGAGAGCTCCTCTATGTCTCTTTTCATGTAGTCCAGGGAAGTACGTCTCAGGTCGTTCACACTGGCATGTACAATGACTGAGTCATATTTGTACTTGCTGTGGAGTGACCTGAGTGCTTGTGTTATGTGGCGGATTCTAGCTCCCGACAGGCAGCTTACTGTGACCCTCTCCTTGTTCAGTTTGGTGAGCGGGACGTCAGTGTGCCTGACTATGGAGTCACCTATTACAAGCGTGTCTGGCATGTTGTTTGGCCTTAAGGGCTGTGACTGTTTAGCACACTGACTTTGTGAACTATGTGTGGCATGTGCTACGTCTTGAGGTGGCGGTTGCTTGGGTGTCTGCTTTGGAGGCCTCTGTTGTTTTGGTAGATTTTTAATCAGCGCCTCCGAGTATGTTTTTGTGTGTTTATGTGTTTGGTTTGCAGTTGTGATAGTTCTATGTGAGACTGGGTTTGTGGTGTGCATAGTTACCTTCTCCTCCTGACTGGTCTTGCCAGTACTGAATTGAGAGAGCTCAGCCTCCAGTTTGGCTATATAGTTGCATCTCTCGCATATATTTGTATTTGTTGGGAGGAGGAGAGGGTTGTCTGTGTACATGAGGCAATTGTAACATTGCCTCAAGATTCCCAGATTCACCAGCTGAACAGGAGAGGACGCCAGCAACTGACCCTTCGACATGCTAGAAATAGTGAAAATGATTGCTGTGTGAGTCAGAAAGGACCTATAGGGAAATGGGTACTCAACAGAATTTAGGTGAATGAAGTACTTTCGTTTGTTTAAGAGTGCTTTACCTGTATACAAAATGCTTTAGGAGCAAGTGCTGAGCTTTTCAGATAGAAGAGTATAGGCTGTTTAGATTTGCAAGTAGAACAGTTCTAAGGGAAAAATTGAAGAGCAGACTTGGCGGAGCCAGAAAAAGTTTAACCTTGTTTAACCGCTATGCAAACGCGGATTTTAAGCAGTGAACTACAAAAGAGCTAGGAATGGTCCCAAACAACCAATTACTAACAGCTTCTTGTGCTGAGGTCACTTCCCCCAAGGACAGGTAGGCTGTCTGTAACCTAAAAGGGAAGGCCCAGCTTTGTGCCAAATTAATAGTGGATTGTTTCACTCATACTGATCTTGAGGACATTGTCAATCTGTTAGCAGACAGGTTTGGTGAAAATCTCACCCCCCCATTTCCACCATTCATACTCTAAAGCAAACCTGGACCAGTCCTCTACCTATTATCTCCAAAGAACAGTTAGCAACCACACTCGCCAAAGGTCAAAAACTCAGCCTCTATTGGACTGGATAACATCCCACGCTGCTTACTAAATGGTCTAAAACAGGAATTAGCAGAATCACTGCACACTCTCTTCAACCACCATTTAAGTACTGGCTTTGTCCCAGCAGAATAGAAAACATCGTCCATAATCCCCTTGCATAAAAGGGGGCCCTTCAACTGACCCGGGGAACTATACACCCATAAACCTAACTAGCCTGATCTGTAAAGCCATGGAGAGAATCATCATGGACCTGATCAAGAAGGATATAGGTGACCTTCAAACTTTAGACCCAACCCAGTTCGACTTCATTAAGGGCAGATCATGCCTGTTAAACCTGGATGAATTTTTTTGAGTGTGTCAACAAAGCCCAGGTTGAAGACAAAACAGTACACACTGCCTATCAACTTGGCCAAGGCCTTTGATACAATCCCCCACTCAGGCATCATTGAGAAACTCACTCAGCCAGGGATTAACCCATATGTCATTAGATTGGTAGCCAACTGGTTCACAGACAGAACACACATAATCAAAGTTTGGGATTCCACCTGTACCAGGAGACCTGTTACCAGTAGTGTTCCACAAGTATCTGTGCTGGGATCCCTACTATTTGGAATCTATTTCTCAGAAGTCCAGGTGAAAATGGATGGCCTGTGACTTACTAAGTTCGCAGATGACTGCAAACTGGGTGCGATCATTGAATCCTCCAGTGATATCAGCATACTACAAAATGGGCCTACACACAAACAATTGGTGCCAAAGCCATGGACTTAACACTCAAAAATGCATTATTATCCCTTTCGGCAAAGAAGACCCTGCAAATTACAATATTCATAATATCTCCCTATGTTCCAAGCCAGTGGTGATATATTTTGGAACACACTTTGATAGTCCCCTCAGCTTTGATCATCATGTGTTCACAGTGGTAAGGAAAGCCCTCTACACTGCGCTCCTCATAAGTAAGGGACCAGGGCATAGCATCCAAAGCTAAGGAGGTTATAATTCCCCTGTACTCATCCCTCATCAGACCACTAATAGAGTATAATGCTCCCTTCTGTATGTACCTTACCAGACTCCTGCAGCAGCTGAAAAGACCCTAGAGGTTTCTCACCAAGAAAATCCAGGGCCTTCAACACGTGACCTACATAGACAGACTGAAGGCCCATTCATTGTCCTCTGTTTCATATAGACTGCTGGGAGGCGACTTGTGCCTGCCTTACAGAGCGGTCTTGAACCCAGCCCTAATGGAAATGCTGCACCTCCACAAATCAAATGGGACAAGACTCGCTCACTCGAGGGACCTTAACCTAGCTTGCACCATTAACAGGACATGCTGGAGAGACAGACATGTCTCCCAGAGATTACCACACCTCTGAAACAAACTCACAATTCACATAAAACAGAACTCCTCAATGACACTGTTTAAGCATAACTTGGATAACTGGATGGGAAACCGTAAATTTACCCTGGGTGTCTCACCTATGTCCATCCTGGACAGGGGTAGCTGGTACCGATCTTAGTTTTGCATTGTAAATATTGACTATATATCTGGACTATAAGGGAACAAGGGTATAACATGGGTAGACTTGTAAAGGTCCTATTTATTTATTTAACATTTGTTAACTAGGAAAGTCCGACTTGGAGCATAGCCAATTTTCAGCATAGGCCCAGGGAGAAACGCTTCGGATGCATGTCTTTGAAAGTGGGAGGAAACCAGAGCACCTGGAGGAAACCCACACAAATGCAGGGAGGACATGAAAACTCCACACAGAAAGCACTCTAGCCGGGATTTGAACCGGAGAACCTCTTGCTGTGAGGCGACAATGCAAACTGCTGCACCAATGCGTCATCCAAATGGCCAATAGTCTAGTAATCTCTTATGATCCCTGCAAGCCACTGCATTGGCCTGTATGTCTGTTTCCTGCATCCCATTACATAACCTGCATACTTGTTTTTGGCATACCAGTGCATTAACTGTAAGCCTGTTTCTCATTGCATTAAGCTGTACATTTCTGTAATAGAATTATTTACTGTCCCAGACGATGAAGTTATCAGCATACACTAGGTTGTTCATACGGTAAAGTGCCATTGCTTATGTGTTTCAGAAAAAGGTAAGCAGACACACAAGGGTGGTACATTCTATACAATATGGTAGGACTTAGCCCAGAAGTGCTCCAACCGTAACTGCATGGGACTTAAGATAATGACTGTCGGTTAATACTTGAAAAGATACATTGTGCAATTAAGTTGCAAAACTAGTCAGCTCTTGCTGGGCTTTTAGGCCATTAATGGTAACAATAAAACTACATGGTTTACTGAGTCTTTGCTACACTCATGAAAACCACCTGTCAGTTCATCTTCATCTGTTCTGTCAGTGAACATGATTAAGAATCAGCTGCTTCCTGTAACCAAAGGGTACAGGGTTTGATTCCTTCTACCCCCTATTTGCCTTCCGTATGACCTTAAGCAAGCCATTTAACCAGACAGTGCTCATGGGATGCCCCTGTAAAGGGACATTTGTGTCTACTGGGCTAAGCTGTGTAACAAATGTATAAAAAATCGGTTGCTCTGAAGTTAGTGTTGTTGCTTAATAATGGCAGAGCTGTAGCAGCACTCTAATCCTTTCTGCTCATCACTGTTGCTGAGGAAACCACACAATTCAACTTGTCCCTTTTCTTTCTTTGCTATATACTTTTCTATAATTTTGGCTAATGGCACTTAAAGAGAAATGGGTCTTCAGGAACTCCAGAGATGATCTGGGTCCTCATCTGAAAAAGAATACAACAGCTATAGACTTGAAAATGTCACAGCACATCGCTGAATTTATAATACGCCTTAAACGTTCAGCACTGAAAGTGTTTATTATCAATTCAGTGAGCTGGTCTGTGGAATCTCTTAGTCATGATTAAAGGCACAAGTGGAAAGGTAAACATAGATGTAGGTAGGTATGAAACACACATGTCAGGATGTACACTTTTAAATACATAGCTGACAATCACAGGTTACAAGGTGTCATCAAACACTCAGAGATGCTTAATAATGACACAGAACAAACTACTAACTGCTAAAGAGTTATTCTCCTTGTGTTGCCAAGCAGCACTAAGATAGCTTACAACCTATCAAGCTGCTGCCACAGCAACCCAAAATGTAAACTTCTTAGTAGCCACTGTGTATCTGTTTCGTAGAGGTGAAAAGGTATACTGTCCAGAACCATGCAGTGTTATGGGATGCCAGAAGTCCTAAGTTTACCCTTGATGGTTAATAACAATATACACAGATAACTAATGTACCAAGTCAACAAGCATGCTTAGGGGGAAGTGGGAAGAAGTCAGAGTATCCACAGAAATCAACAAAGACATGGGGGGATCATACAAATTCCACAAAGACAGTGAATGGAGGACAGGACCGAACCCCAGTTGTAGGGCAGGGCTTTTATCACTGAGTTAGCATGCTGTCCACATCTCCAAGGAACTGGTGGAAAAAAAACATCACATCCAAAGTCTGCTGTCTCCCTCACCAAATTAATCACCTTGGATACTGAATTTCACTAAACTGCAGTTTAGTAGTAAAGCCAATGATACTATCCCATACCACTCAACTATACAGACTTTTGCAGAATGTCCAGATTTTTGACTCATATTTTTGGTCTGTTCATCATACAAATTGTGTTTTTTTTTGACAAATCACTGGGATGATCTAAGGATTAAAGTCACTAAAATAAGGACATGCATTTGAGTGTCAGACGTCATATCCTCCACAAAATGCATGGTAACACAATTCCTATTACTCTAGCAACTTTCTAAGTTTAAAACAACAATATTTAAAATTCGTCCTTATTTTTGGGCCTTTGTGCCCCCCATTATGTCAGGCTTTGTGCAGATTTCTTGTGGTTGAAAGGTAAGACTATCACACATTTTGCACACGTTGTGTTGTGGATGTTGGTTTGTTAAATGGAGTTGTTGAGCATGTAACACAGTAAATGTTTTTACAACCCCATTCAGCTAAGCTTGCACATTCCTCTATAATGCTTAATCAAATACCTTGGGAGAATTTTTCTATCAACTAAATTATTAATTTCCTTCCAGAAACCATTTGAGTTTCCAATTAAAGACATTTACTTTTATTTCAGGAATGTTACCTTGGCTTTGTTTGCAAGCATCCTGAAAAATCAGCTTGAGTGTTGCTGTATGTATAATTTCCATGATGGTTTATATTCTGCCAAGGATTGTTTTTAACTCTCTTTTTTTTTCAGTCCTGTGGCTGGTACTCCCCAAAGCTGCCTCTGAATCAATCATTTCTTACGCAGAACGACGACTACATTTTAAACAAACATAATAAAACAGACATAAAATATTAAAATACAGATAAGCACAAAACAAACAGGATGAAGTAAAAAAAAGTAATACTAACTTAAAAGTACAGCACCATACCTTTCTTACTGCAAAAAATCTGGACAAAGCCTGACAGAATGGGAGGACAAAGGCCCAAAAATAGGGACAGACTTTAAATATTGCTCTTATAAACTTAGTAGCTAGAATAATAGGATTTGACTTAACATGCATTTTTCTGAAGGATATAAATTCTGCAACTTAAATGCATATCATTTAGTCACTTCAATTCCTCAGATCATCCCAGTAATTTGCCAGAAAATCACAAAGTTTATGAGGAACAGAGCAAATATATGAGGCAAAAATCTGGATATTCTGCTAATATCTGGACAGTTGAGAGGTATGTAAGTTCTAGTGCTAACATTTTCAGGTTTCATAGAATAGATGGGTCATGAGAAACCTCCTAAGTCCTCTATGAAGGTTTCATTGATTTGTTCACAAAACAAAAAGGAACACTGTTCCGAGGTCTGCAGCAGAAGTTCTGAATCAGCTGGTACAGCAGCAGCCCTTACAGACAGGACAGACCCCAGCAGTGTAGTGCAGAGAAACACAACGAGAATGCTGAACGAGGTAAGAAGTCTAATCTGTAACCGGGAATTCTCCAGTACATCTACAATATGGCAATTACGAGGTACCTCAGTCAACTAACAAACTGCAAAATTCTGCAAGAACTCCAGTCAGTCAAGTTTGTTTGTTTATTTTTGTTTTTAATTTTCACTCCAAATTAACAGGAAAACAGAAAGTTATAAGAAATAATATACCTCATAGTAAATACATAGTATTACACAATCACAATCATCCTTCTACAATAAAGTTTAAGGAGCAGAATACAAGTTTATTTTTTTGATCACAGTACAGAAATTACTACATCAGAAATATTAGTTTAACACATGAGCAATGGCATTGTTACTTAGTACTATGAAATTGCAATGTTGTATACATAATGGCACAGAGCATGACTTACTTAAGTATTCTGAAATATTTCCTTTTCATCTGTCGAGTGCTTCCATGTGTTACATTAATTGGTTAGGGGCAGTGTATTGCTGATAAATTAGTACAGAAATCGTAGTAATAGCACAGATATAAGTGAACAGGAGTCAGGAGAGAAAGGTTTCCATACATGTGGCATGTTTATCAGCTGATTTGAAGGTCAGTTACAAGAAGAATAACAGATAATGGTAGTAAGGACGTTCTCCGAGAATAGGAACTAAGTACAGAACAGATCTACGACTGCTGGTGGTATTTGTGCTGGTTTCTGTATTAGGCTATTTCAATGAACACAACAATTACTACTGATTTTTACACAGGTCTTTAAAACATTTTTGTATGTAGGTTTTGTTGTTGGCCTCATTTCTGACTTCCGTTGGCAGAGTGTTTCATCGTTTAAATGCACAGGCTAAGTACAGTGATGCAGGAAAAACAACTTAGATCCAAAGATGAACGCAGCAACAAAATAAATCCACCAAAAGCAGTTTATTGTATCTCTGACGTCTCGGCCACAGCCTTCAATGAGTACAAATGACACAAAATGCTAAACCCATACATATACTAAAACAATTAATCAATAGGCTCAATTAAGCAATCTGCTAAATTGAATACTCACAATCAATTTAACAACATTTTCCAGTTAAAATCTTCATTTAAACCTCCTGGACACAAAGTTTTAAATTTCAAAATATATACACCTTCTTTATATAACAAACGTTGCTTAATATTCATATTGTCATATTTATAATATTTTACTTGTTCTAAAACACATAATTTTAACCCTTTACTATCACTGTTATGAAAATTTAAAAAGTGCATAGCCACAGGGCTTTCTATTTTTTTATTTTGGATATCTCTCACATGTTCCAAAAGTCTTGTCTTAAAGGCTCTCTTAGTTTCACCTATATAAAATTTATTACAGGGGCAATAAAGTGCATAGATTACACCCTCAGAATTGCAATGAAAAATGTTGTTAACTTTAAAAGGAATGTTGTTAATATATGCAAAATCTAATGTCACAAACTGGCATGCTTTACATTTGCCACACTGGTGTGTCCCCATGTTTCTCACATTATATGTTATTATCTCTGTTGGGTAGCTAAACCTACTTTTAACCAAAAAATCTTTTATACTTTTGCCTTTACGATAAGAAAATTTCAATACTACGTTCAACCAAGATTGAACACTGTTAAGGGAACAAAAATATTCCCAAATACAGTGATGCCTCTGACTGTATGTTTATGGCCAATAGCTGTGTTTGTTAGATCTGAGTACTCTAGGAAGGTTACAAGTGTTTGTATGTCAGGGTATTTGATTAGTTGATAGACTACACTATACTATTATTATTATTATTATTATTATTATTATAAGCCTGAGGTGATTGATAGTTTATTTTTGTAGA
The DNA here is from genome assembly GCF_019279795.1 of Protopterus annectens. Classification (NCBI taxonomy): domain Eukaryota; kingdom Metazoa; phylum Chordata; order Ceratodontiformes; family Protopteridae; genus Protopterus; species Protopterus annectens. The sequence continues at coordinate 1,358,762,932 of NC_056747.1, forward strand.
TTTAACCAGTCTATTTTTTTGCACAGCAATAGAGCAATGTGTTTTGTTACAGGTTCATATGTATATATTACACCAGTGATAGAGCAATGTGTTTTGTTACAGGTTCATATGTATATATTACACCAGTGATAGAGTGATGTGTTTTGTTATAGGTTCATATGTATATATTACACCAGTGATGTGTTTTGTTATAGGTTCATATGTATATATTACACCAGTGATAGAGTGATGTGTTTTGTTACAGGTTCATATGTATATATTACACCAGTGATAGAGTGATGTGTTTTGTTACAGGTTCATATGTATATATTACACCAGTGATAGAGCGATGTGTTTTGTTACAGGTTCATATGTATATATTACACCAGTGATAGAGCGATGTGTTTTGTTACAGGTTCATATGTATATATTACAAAAGTGATAGAGTGATGTGTTTTGTTATAGGTTCATATGTATATATTACACCAGTGATGTGTTTTGTTATAGGTTCATATGTATATATTACACCAGTGATAGAGTGATGTGTTTTGTTACAGGTTCATATGTATATATTACACCAGTGATAGAGCGATGTGTTTTGTTACAGGTTCATATGTATATATTACACCAGTGATAGAGCGATGTGTTTTGTTACAGGTTCATATGTATATATTACACCAGTGATGTGTTTTGTTATAGGTTCATATGTATATATTACACCAGTGATAGAGTGATGTGTTTTGTTACAGCTTCATATGTATATATTACACCAGTGATAGAGTGATGTGTTTTGTTACAGGTTCATATGTATATATTACAAAAGTGATAGAGTGATGTGTTTTGTTATAGGTTCATATGTATATATTACACCAGTGATAGAGTGATGTGTTTTGTTACAGGTTCATATGTATATATTACACCAGTGATAGAGTGATGTGTTTTGTTACAGGTTCATATGTATATATTACACCAGTGATAGAGCGATGTGTTTTGTTACAGGTTCATATGTATATATTACACCAGTGATAGAGCGATGTGTTTTGTTACAGGTTCATATGTATATATTACACCAGTGATGTGTTTTGTTATAGGTTCATATGTATATATTACACCAGTGATAGAGTGATGTGTTTTGTTACAGCTTCATATGTATATATTACACCAGTGATAGAGTGATGTGTTTTGTTACAGGTTCATATGTATATATTACAAAAGTGATAGAGTGATGTGTTTTGTTATAGGTTCATATATATATATATTACACCAGTGATAGAGTGATGTGTTTTGTTACAGGTTCATATGTATATATTACAAAAGTGATAGAGTGATGTGTTTTGTTATAGGTTCATATGTATATATTACACCAGTGATAGAGTGATGTGTTTTGTTACAGGTTCATATGTATATATTACACCAGTGATAGAGTGATGTGTTTTGTTACAGGTTCATATGTATATATTACACCAGTGATAGAGTGATGTGTTTTGTTACAGGTTCATATGTATATATTACACCAGTGATAGAGTGATGTGTTTTGTTACAGGTTCATATGTATATATTACACCAGTGATAGAGTGATGTGTTTTGTTACAGGTTCATATGTATATATTACACCAGTGATAGAGTGATGTGTTTTGTTACAGGTTCATATGTATATATTACACCAGTGATAGAGTGATGTGTTTTGTTACAGGTTCATATGTATATATTACACCAGTGATAGAGCGATGTGTTTTGTTACAGGTTCATATGTATATATTACACCAGTGATGTGTATTGTTATAGGTTCATATGTATATATTACACCAGTGACAGAGTGATGTGTTTTGTTACAGGTTCATATATATATATTACACCAGTGATAGAGTGATGTGTTTTGTTACAGCTTCATATGTATATATTACACCAGTGATAGAGCGATGTGTTTTGTTACAGGTTCATATGTATATATTACACCAGTGATAGAGCGATGTGTTTTGTTACAGGTTCATATGTATATATTACACCAGTGATGTGTTTTGTTATAGGTTCATATGTATATATTACACCAGTGATTGAGTGATGTATTTTGTTACAGGTTCATATGTATATATTACACCAGTGATAGAGTGATGTGTTTTGTTACAGGTTCATATGTATATATTACACCAGTGATAGAGTGATGTGTTTTGTTACAGGTTCATATGTATATATTACACCAGTGATAGAGTGATGTGTTTTGTTACAGGTTCATATGTATATATTACACCAGTGATAGAGTGATGTGTTTTGTTACAGCTTCATATGTATATATTACACCAGTGATAGAGTGATGTGTTTTGTTACAGCTTCATATGTATATATTACACCAGTAATAGAATGATGTGTTTTGTTACAGGTTCATATGTATATATTACACCAGTAATAGAGTGATGTGTTTTGTTATAGGTTCATATGTATATATTACACCAGTGATAGAGCGATGTGTTTTGTTACAGGTTCATATGTATATATTACACCAGTGATAGAGTGATGTGTTTTGTTACAGGTTCATATGTATATATTACACCAGTGATAGAGTGATGTGTTTTGTTATAGGTTCATATGTATATATTACACCAGTGATAGAGCGATGTGTTTTGTTACAGGTTCATATGTATATATTACACCAGTGATAGAGTGATGTGTTTTGTTACAGGTTCATATGTATATATTACACCAGTGATAGAGTGATGTGTTTTGTTACAGGTTCATATGTATATATTACAAAAGTGATAGAGTGATGTGTTTTGTTATAGGTTCATATGTATATATTACACCAGTGATAGAGCGATGTGTTTTGTTACAGGTTCATATGTATATAATACACCAGTGATAGAGCGATGTGTTTTGTTACAGGTTCATATGTATATATTACACCAGTAATAGAGCGATGTGTTTTGTTACAGGTTCATATGTATATATTACACCAGTAATAGAATGATATGTTTTGTTACAGGTTCATATGTATATATTACACCAGTAATAGAATGATGTGTTTTGTTACAGGTTCATATGTATATATTACACCAGTAATAGAGTGATGTGTTTTGTTACAGGTTCATATGTATATATTACACCAGTGATAGAGCGATGTGTTTTGTTATAGGTTCATATATATATATTACACCAGTGATAGAGTGATGTGTTTTGTTACAGGTTCATATGTATATATTACACCAGTGATAGAGTGATGTGTTTTGTTACAGGTTCATATTACACCAGTAATAGAGTGATGTGTTTTGTTATAGGTTCATATGTATATATTACACCAGTGATAGAGCGATGTGTTTAGTTACAGGTTCATATGTATATATTACACCAGTGATAGAGTGATGTGTTTTGTTACAGGTTCATATGTATATATTACACCAGTAATAGAGTGATGTGTTTTGTTACAGGTTCATATATATATATTACAAAAGTGATAGAGCGATGTCTTTTGTTACAGGTTCATATGTATATATTACACCAGTGATACAGTGATGTGTTTTGTTACAGGTTCATGTGTATATATTACACCAGTGATACAGTGATGTGTTTTGTTACAGGTTCATATGTATATATTACACCAGTGATAGAGTGATGTGTTTTGTTATAGGTTCATATGTATATATTATACCAGTGATAGAGTGATGTGTTTTGTTACAGGTTCATATGTATATATTACACCAGTGATAGAGCGATGTGTTTTGTTACAGGTTCATATGTATATATTACAAAAGTGATAGAGTGATGTGTTTTGTTATAGGTTCATATGTATATATTACACCAGTGATAGAGTGATGTGTTTTGTTACAGGTTCATATGTATATATTACACCAGTAATAGAACGATGTGTTTTGTTACAGGTTCATATGTATATATTACACCAGTGATAGAGTGATGTGTTTTGTTACAGGTTCATATGTATATATTACACCAGTGATAGAGCGATGTGTTTTGTTACAGGTTCATATGTATATATTACACCAGTGGTAGATTGATGTGTTTTGTTACAGGTTCATATGTATATATTACACCAGTGATAGAGTGATGTGTTTTGTTACAGCTTCATATGTATATATTACACCAGTGATAGAGTGATGTGTTTTGTTACAGGTTCATATGTATATATTACACCAGTGATAGAGTGATGTGTTTTGTTACAGGTTCATATGTATATATTACACCAGTGATAGAGCGATGTGTTTTGTTACAGGTTCATATGTATATATTACAAAAGTGATAGAGCGATGTGTTTTGTTACAGGTTCATATGTATATATTACACCAGCGATGTGTTTTGTTATAGGTTCATATGTATATATTACACCAGTGACAGAGTGATGTGTTTTGTTACAGGTTCATATGTATATATTACACCAGTGATAGAGTGATGTGTTTTGTTACAAGTTCATATGTATATATTACACCAGTGATAGAGCGATGTGTTTTGTTACAGGTTCATATGTATATATTACACCAGTGATAGAGCGATGTGTTTTGTTACAGGTTCATATGTATATATTACACCAGTGATAGAGCGATGTGTTTTGTTACAGGTTCATATGTATATATTACACCAGTGATAGAGCGATGTGTTTTGTTACACGTTCATATGTATATATTACACCAGTGATAGAGTGATGTGTTTTGTTACAGGTTCATATGTATATATTACACCAGTGATAGAGCGATGTGTTTTGTTACAGGTTCATATGTATATATTACACCAGTGATGTGTTTTGTTATAGGTTCATATGTATATATTACACCAGTAATAGAGTGATGTGTTTTGTTATAGGTTCATATGTATATATTACACCAGTGATAGAGTGATGTGTTTTGTTATAGGTTCATATGTATATATTACACCAGTGACAGAGCAATGTGTTTTGTTACAGGTTCATATGTATATATTACACCAGTAATAGAGTGATGTGTTTTGTTACAGGTTCATATGTATATATTATAGCAGTGACCACCAGGGTCTTTATAAGCCTAGCCAAGGAACCCAATCCAACTGTGTCCTTATGTATCATGGACATTTATTAGCAGGGGGTATTTTTAATTAGAAAGTTTCTAAAGTTAAGGGGTGGCTATGTTAGTCTGGGCATTACTGTCTGCCATCAATTGGTCAAGTTTATGCTTAAATAGGGTTAGGGATGAACTCTGCTTCACATGGAAGGGCAGCCTGTTCCACAGCACGGGATCTTCTGAGATACATACCTGCCTTGCCAATATGTCTTGTTTATGTCACAAGTAACAGAAACAGTAACAGAAACCTGGTTCAAGGCTCCCGAGAGCACCCCAGCACTACCAGGTTATACCTCATACCATGCTTTTGGCCCCAAAACTTGGACCGAACCACAAAAGGAGGGGGAGTATCAATATTCGTCAAAGATACCCACACCTCCAGGTTGGTGGCACAGCACGAAGCATCAGAGACTATCCATGTGCAACTAACAGTGGGTAAAACTGCCTTCCAGTTTATAGCCTGCTACAGACCACCCTCCCAAACCCAGGAACCCCACTCGGCCTTCCTGAGAACACTGGAAAATATGAAGGTCTCTCCAAACACCATTATATTGGGGGACTTCAACTACCCTAACATAGACTGGGAGCATTACTCTAGCTCCAACACCCTAGCCCAAAGGTTCCTAGAATTTATAAACTCAAATGCTATGGAACAACTTGCTACCACTCCCACAAGAAGGGAAAACATACTGGACCTGATCATCACCAACATGGGGACTCTATGCTCTAGACCAGAAGTGTATCCCTCACTGGTAAGATCAGACCATAAACTAATCTCACTAGATATTCACATCCCGACCCCAGCCCCTGCCCAGAAAACCACAGTGAAAAACTTCTCTAAGGCAAATTTCACACTCCTCAAAACCGAGGTTGAATCCTTCAAAGCCCCCGGGCCTGTGGAAAATACGGCCCAGACCGCAGAATCCTTTATAAACGCATTCTATGAACACCTTCAAGAATGCATAGATCATGCAATCCCAAATAAAATCAAGACCCAATCCTCCAAAGTTAGGCATCCTGTATGGTGGACCCCAGCCATAAACTAACTATACAATAAATGGAGGAAGCTACTACATGATAGAGCAAAATCCCAAAACGGGAAGGCATCTCTGATCAGTATTAGCAAAAAACTACGGGCACTCATAAAATCGTCTAAGGCCAGCTTCGAGAGAAAAATTGCACAGGATACAAAGGATAATCACAAGGCTTTCTTTAGTTATGTTAGGAACCTGGGTGGGCACTCATAAAATCGTCTAAGGCCAGCTTCGAGAGAAAAATTGCACAGGACACTAAGGATAATCACAAGGCTTTCTTTAGTTATGTTAGGAACCTGGGTGGGGATTCCCAGATATGCTCAGAATTAGTCCAAAATGACAAAAAATACACCGAACCCACAGACATTGCCAACATCCTAGCTGACAGGTTCAGCGCAAACTTCTCTCCCCCTTCCCCACCAAAAGGGCAAATATCTATCCCAGCAGAGTGCTACCCCCCCTGACATCTCAGATGCTCAGGTAAGAGCCGCCCTCTCCAAAGCAAAAAACACAGCATCAATGGGACCAGATGGTGTCCCGGGCTGCGTCCTACATGAACTCCAAGAAGAACTAAACCCAAACATAAAACTACTTTTCAATCTCAGCCTTACTACAGGATATGTACCCACAGAGTGGCGTACAGCAACAGTGGTCCCTCTCCACAAAGGTGGTGCCTCAACGGATACTGGAAACTATCACCCCATAAGCTTGACTAGCTTGGTCTGCAAAGCTATGGAAAGGATCATCATGGACCTCATAAATAAAGATATTGGGGACCCACAGACACTGAATCCTACCCAGTTCGGCTTTGTTAAGGGCAGATCCTGCCTCTTAAACCTAGTTGATTTCTTTGAAACAGTCACCAAGACCATTGACGAGGGCAAGGTGGTCCACACAGCCTACCTGGACCTTGCAAAAGCCTTCAATACAATACCCACTCAGGCATTATAGATAAGCTCACCAGCTTAAATATAAACCCCTATGTCACTAGATGGGTTGCAAACTGGCTCAAGGACAGAACCCACATGGTTAGAATTGCTGGAGCCATGTCAGACTCCAAACCAGTTACAAGTGGCATCCCACAAGGCTCAGTCCTGGGACCTCTCTTGTTTGGCATATATTTCTCGGAGGTACAGGCTAACACGGAAGGACTGTGGCTGACCAAGTTCGCAGATGACTGCAAACTGGGCGCCATAATAGACTCTCCAGCCGACACAAGCATCCTACAAAAGGGCCTCATAGAAACAGACAACTGGTGCCAGAGCCATGGCTTCAAGCTAAATGCCAAAAAGTGTATAGTCATCCCCTTTGGCAAAAACAAAGTTCCCACAAATTACCACATAGGTGGTAATCCATTAATTATGGAAGAAGTAATTAGGGACCTGGGGACCCAAGTTGATAGCAATCTCTCATTTGACAACCACATGGCCAAAGTGGTTAGAAAAACATTTTATGTAGCCCACCTAATCATGAAGGGATTCACATCTAGATCAGGGGAGGTTATCGTGCCTCTTTACTCATCCCTCATCAGGCCCATAATTGAGTACAATGCCCCTTTTGGGATGTACCTTACCAGACACCTGCAGCAACCGGAAAGACCCCAAAAGTACCTCACCAAGAGGATCAAAGGGCTCAAACAGATGCCATATGCTGCCCAGTTAAAGAAACTCCAGCTCTACTCAGTGGCCTACCACCTGCTCAGAGGCGATCTGTGCCTGACATATAAAGCCATGTCCAACCCGGAATTAATGGACATGCTGCACCTCAGAAAATCCAAATCCCATCGAGCTACGCGCTCAATGGGATTTGAACCTCAGCACTGAAATAAATAGGACATGCTGGAGGGACAGATTCATAACCCAGAGGTTCCCTTCACTCTGGAATAAAATCCCAGTCCAGGTTAGGCAGGGTCCCACATTGACTCTCTTCAAGAGGAATATTGATGAGTGGATGGGAGATAGTAGGTTTACCCCGGGTATCACTTCTGTGTCACTGTTAGACAGAGGCACAGTATACTAACCTCAAAAAAGGGCATAGCAAAATTTATTTAAAATGGGTGGCGAAAGCCAAACACACTCTGGCTAGGCTTATAAATGCCCTAGGGCAGATAGCCTAGTATGAACCTATGAACCTATGAAGTAAAACTTAAATGCTTGGATCTAGTGGTTCTGATGCTGTTCACTTTGCAGACATGCAAAAATTCTATCAGAGCTGTATCCGAGGATGCCTTATTTGCCAGACATAGATTGCCTCTCAGTAAACTGTAGGAGGCCTACATTCTCCAGGCAAGGAACCTTTGTAGGCATTTCAACTGATACACGTGTCTGGTCAGGTACATGCTGAAGGGGACATTACACTCAATGATGGGATAAGGGCCAAATAAAGTGGCAGTAAGACTTCCTTGGACCTGGATGTCATGCCCTTCTTTATAAGTTTGGTGACATAGAATGATTTTCTTACTACCTTGGCCACATGTTGGTCAAAGGCCAGATAACTGTCTACGTACGTTTCCAGATCCCTGACTACTGGGGTCAAGTCTTAGGGATGTCTCATCAACAGAGTAATAAGCCTGGGTGTCAGTTTTCCCAAAAGGCACTATAATGCATTTCTTGGAATTGAGTTTTAATCTGTGACTTTGGCACCAGCCATTTGTTTTGTTACAGTTAGACCCTCTTGTAAGATGTTTGTGTCATGGGGGGAATTTATGACTGCTCCCAATTTACAATCATTTGTGAACTTGGTCAGTCAAAGTCCCTTGACGTTAGCCTTTACCTCTGAGAAGTAATTACCAAACAGGAGTGGTCCCAGCATGAAGCCCCATCTCTTAATGAAAGAGGTCTCACCAGTCCTGACTGCCTGGATCCTATCTGTGAGCCAGCTCGAAATCCACCAAGTTATATAGGGGTTTATGCCCAGTTTGGTGAGTTTATCAACGATACCAGGGTAAGTTATTGTATAGGTTCATAGGTTCATAGGTTCATACTAGGCTATCTGCCCGAGGGCATTTACAAGCCTAGCCCATCGTTTTGTGGCTTACGCCACCCCTTTAGTATGGGGAACTATACCCATTATTTTGCTGTGCCTCTGTCGAGCAGTGACACTGAGGTAATCCCTGGGGTATATCTGCGATCTCCCATCCATTGGTCAAGATTTCTCTTGAACAAGGCCAGCGAGGTGCTCTGCCTCACATGTACCGGGATTTTGTTCCACAGCATAGGGAGTCTTTGGGTGATGAATCTATCCCTCCAGCACGTCCTATTAATAGCCGTGTCGAGGTTTAAGTCTCCGCCCTTGTGGCTCTGATGGATCTAGATTTTTGAGGTGAAGCATATTCATCAAATCTGGGTTTGACATGGCCTTGTATGTTAGGCAAAGGTCACCTCTGAGCAAGCGGTGGCGACTGAATAGAGTTGGAGTTCTTTCAGTCGGGCAGCATAGGACAGATTTTGAGACCCTTTATCCTTTTGGTGAGGAACTTTTGTGGCCTCTCCAGCTGCTGCAAGTGTCGGGTCAGATACATTCCGAATGGGGCATTGTACTCAATCATTGGTCTGATGAGTGATGAGTAAAGGGAGACTATGACCTCCCTTGATCTAGATGAGAATCCCTTCATGATAAGGTGGGCAATGTAGAAGGTCTTCCTAACTACTTTAGCTACATGGGTGTCGAATGACAGACTACTATCAACCTGGGTCCCCAGGTCCCTGATAACTTCTTCTGTGCTCAGTGGATTGCCACCTATTTGGTAGCTAGGGGTAACCTTGTTTTTCCCGAAGGGTATGACTATGCATTTTTTGGCATTTAACTTTAGGCCGTGGCTCTGGCACCAGTTATCCATTTCTGTGAGACCCTTCTGAAGGATATCTGTGTCAGATGTGTTTTCTACTATGGCGCCCAGTTTGCAGTCATCTGCAAACTTTGTCAGCCATAACCCTCCTGTGTTTGCTTGTACTTCGGAAAAGTAGATGCCAAACAAGAGTGGGCCCAGGACTGAGCCCTGTGGGACACCACTTGTGACAGGCTTTGAGTCTGACATGGCACCAGCAACTCTGACCCTGTGGGTTCTGTCACTCAGCCAGTTTGCAACCCATCTTGTGATGTATGGGTTAACATTTAAGCTGATGAGTTTTTCAATGATACCCGAGTGGGGTATTGTATCGAAGGCCTTAGCCAGATCGAGGTAGGCTGTATGGACTGCCTTTCCTCATCAATGGCTTTGGTGACTGTTTCAAAAAGTCAACCAAGTTTAAAAGGCATGATCTGCCTTTGACAAAGCCAAACTGGGTTGGATCCAAAGTCTGCAAATTCCCTATGTCTTTATTTATGAGGTCCATTATGATCCTCTCCATGGCTTTGCAGATAAGGCTTGTCAAGCTAATGGGCGGTAATTTCCAGGGTCGGTGGAGGCACCGCCTTTGTGAAGTGGGACCACAGTTGCAGTGCGCCACTCCTGGGTACGTATCCAGAGGTAAGACTTTGATTAAACAGCTGTCCTAGCTGTGGGTTTAATTCCTCATTGAGTTCGTGGAGCACACAGCCGGGGACACCATCAGGTCCCATGGATGCTGTGTTTTTGCTTTGGAGAGAGCAGTTCTCACTTGGGCTGGAGATGTTTGGGGGCTGCAATCGTTTGGTATAGATATCTCTCCTTTGGGGAGGGGAAGTTTGCACTGAACCTGTCAGCCAGTATGTTGGCAATGTCTGTAGGATCAGTAATCTTCACATCATTTTGAACTAGTTCTGAGCATATCTGGGAGTTTCCTCCTAGGTTTCTAACATAGCTAAAGAAGGCCTTATGATTGTCTTTTGAGTCTTTAGCTATTTTTCTCTCGAAATTTGCTTTGGATGATTTTATGAGAGCTCTTAGTTTTACTTATAGTGATCAAGGGTGTCTTACCTTTTAAGGATTTTGCTCTATCTTGTAGTAGCTTCCTCCTTTTGTTGTAGAGTTTGTTTATGGCTGGGGTCCACCAGACTGGACGCTTGCCTTTGGTACAAAGAGTCTTTGTTTTGCTTGGGATTGCCTTATCCATGCAGTCCTGCAGGTGCTGGTAGAAGGCATTTGTAAGTGATTCAGCGGCTTGAGTACTGTTTTCCGCTCGGGGCCTTAAAGGAGACCACACTAGTCTTTAGAAGTGTGAAGTCGGCTTTTGAGAAGTTCTTTACTGTGGTCTTTTTTATTTTAGCCAGTTCCAGGTAGGTGGTATGCACCATTTTCCCCTTATCTATTGCCTTGGTAACCTTAAGCTTATTTTGAGTCTAATCAGCACTTTGTCATCTCTATTTTACTGTTTTGCTGCATTACTTTTTACCTTTTTAACTGTTTTTACTGTTTTGCTGCATTACTTTTTACCTTTTTAACTGTTTTTACTGTTTTGCTGCATTACTTTTTACCTTTTTAACTGTTTTTACTGTTTTGCTGCATTACTTTTTACCTTTTTAACTGTTTTTACTGTTTGTGTCTGCTTAATATCTGCACTTATTTTGTACTGAAATATTGCTTAGTTAGCATTCACTAGATCCAGTCTTGCTGAATCTAGCCTGTTTTTCATACACTTGAACTCAAATCCAGCTATCGTACATTAAGAAGGGCTCCCCTGCACCCTTGTGGCAGAAGAGTGTGGATATAGCCTTGTTTGAGCTGGGGATTGCTGGAAGAAAGATCACTCTGTGATTTCCTATTGGCAGACCAGTTTAAACTGTTTAATTTCGACTGTATATAAGTCTTGCATTCGCACATAGCTGTGCACTGCGCAATGGGGTTAGCGGTGCCTTGTATAGACACAAACGCCTAGAAACTATTTTTTCCTTGGACACCAGTTAGTGAAACCCTCCCAGGTTCCCTGCTGCTCCGTGGGCAGCATAGCTGCAAACTTCTGCTCTACAGGTAACTCAGTTGAGCAGTGAGCAGTGTTGCCCTCTTTTCATCCCTGATCTTCTATAGAATACGTCCCTTTGTTAATCCCAGAGCAATAGCTGATCTAATTTGTCCTCTCACAAATTAGTACTTAAGAATTACCTGCTACTACCCCACATTTCTCCAGCCAGCCTGATCAACATGGGCATCCTGAGACAATGTAGCAACAGCTTCAGATACACTAACATCCACTTAATCATAAATCAACAAATATAGCATGTGAGAGATGTAACTATACCATGAAACTAGAATTAGTCCTCTCACGTAACAATAAACAAGACATCCAACAGGTTGTCAGTGCATGTGCACACACACACACACACACACACACACACACACACACACACACACACACACATAAACCCACATATGCGGAGGTACTCACTAAGAGCCTACCAAAAGACCAAAGACTTCCCAAGAGCAAACGACCTACACATACTGTTACACTAACAGAATCTGCCACTACACATAAAAACACACATATCAGTGTCTCAACAATTAAGCCCCAAAGGCAAAACACCTCAAAACCTAATGTCATAGTCATAGGTGACTCAATAGTGAGACACACAGATGTCCCCCTCATCATGTTGGACAAGGTCACGGTCAGCTGCGTGTCAGGTGCCAAGGTCCATCAATCACATATGCACTTAGGTTACTCGGCAACAATTACTGTTATGACTCTGTCATAGTACATGTTGGAGTGAATGACTTGAGATGTACCTCTCTGGACTAGATGAAGAGAGACATGACTGAAACCTCAAATTATGTGTCCAGGGAAGTTATGTTCCTAGCCCCTAAGCAGTGTTCTACCTTCACCTAGGATGATGCCACAATACAGACAAAAATGACTGATTCCAATAATTGGCTTTGCTTCTGGTGTTACTTCAGGGAGATCCAGTATCTGATAGCCTGGAAAGACATGGTCAACAGACCACATTGCTTTGCCAGAGATGGCATTCACCTGTCTCTTTAAGCCTTTCAGATACTGGTAAAGACACTTGCCTCCCCCATAGTACCTTTTTTAGGAAATGTCAAAACAACAAAACTTCTGATGTAAAGAAATTCACTAGAGACAAACTCAAGGTCCTGCTGCTTAATTCGAGCAGCCTAAACAGTAAACTGCACTCCCTGGAAGCACGCCTCACCTTGGAAGATGCTGACGTCTTTGCAGTCACTGAGACTTGATTTAAGGCCGCAGAAAGCACTCCAACCATACAAGGCTATGATGCCTTTCACACGTTCGGACATTAAAACGAGCACGAAAGAACCAAAGGTGGAGATGTGTCCATCTTAATTAAATCCAGCGTTGTCGCCTCACAATAAGACGCTGACCGGTTCGACTCTCAGCAAGAGCGTCTTCTGTGTGGAGACATGCATGAATGGGCGTACCTTCGTTGAAGGTTGTGCGTTAGGGCTGGCAACTCAGCATGTAAAAATCAACTGCCAATTATTAGCGGACCGGAGTTTCGCTGTGGCAACCCCTAACCGGGAAAAGCCGAAAGACGCAACACTGCAAGACAGGTAAAACAGTATGACTCTCTTGAGCCACTGCAGGTCCAAATAACTATAGGCAAAATACCCTACCAGATCATCGCTAGCTAAAGGTCCCCCACCATCAACCAGGAGAAGCACACGGCCTACCTTGACTTGCTACAGTCACTCAGTATGCAGCCAAACACCTTGGTCATGAGAGATTTCAACTATCCTTCCACTGAGTGGGAGATGAACATGAGCACAAACACAACTGCTGTGAGGTTCCTGGATTTTGCTAATTCAAATGCCCTGGAACAGTTGGTCTGCACCCCCACAAAGGGCTCAATTGTCCTAAACATAGGGGGTCACTGCACTATCCCCTGTGTGTTGTACTCTCTGGTAAGGTCAGACCATGCATCATTTGAAGTAAAGATCAGACATGACACCCTCACTGGAGCAAACAAACAAAAAAAAAAAAAATGAAAAATTTCTCCAAAGCAAACTATTGCCTACTAAGTGATGGTATAAAATACTTCAAAGCCCCTACCAACATAGGCAACAATGACTTCTATCTTATCTCTGTATTCCCGAAAAAACAACCCACTCTGGTGGACTGTAAGTATAAATAAGTTATACAAAAAAGAAAGAGACATTGAGGAGCTCTCTGATTATGTAGCCCAGACAGGTATGACCCTGACCTTGAGCAGTATCCTACCTTCACCAAGAATGATGCCACAATACAGAGATAAGATGATCAGCTTTAACAATTGGCTTAAACACTGGTGTCATTCAAAGGGGATCCAGTGTCTGTCTGCCTGGGATGACATGCTGGACAAGCCACGCTGCTTCGCAAGGGACGGCTTGCACCTGTCACCCCTGGGATTCCGGATATTGGCAAAGGCTCTTGCCACCCCATAGTGCCTTTTTAGGCAAGGCTCAAATTCTAAACCTACCACCCTAGAACACAAAAAGGAAAAAACTAAGGGTAATGCTGCTCAATGCCAGAAGTCTAAATCTCAAAATGCACGACTCGAGGCCCTTCTCAGTATGGAGAACATCGATGTCTGTGCTGTGACAGAAACCTGGTTCAAGGCTCCTGAGAGCACCCCGCTATCAGGTTTTACCTCATATCATGCGTTCCGGCCCCAAAATCTGGACAATACCAAGAAAGGAGGGGTATCCATATTCATCAAGGACACCCACACCTCAAGACTGGTGGCAACGCACGATGCATCGGAGACCATCCAGGTGCAATTAACCATAGGCAAGACTGCTCTGCAAATTGTAGCATGTTACAGGCCACCCTCACAAACTCAGGAACCTCACATGGCCTTCCTGAAAACACTAGATGGGATAAATGTATCACCAAACACCATCATACTAGGTGACTTCAATTACCCTAATATAGACTGGGAACACTACTCAAGCCCAAACACCCTAGCCCAAAAGTTCCTGGAATTCATAAACTCAAATGCCATGGAACAACTAGTCACCATCCCCACAAGAGGAGATAACATACTTGATCTCATCATCACGAACATGGGAGCACAATGTTCAACACCGGAGGTGTACCCTCACTGGTGAGATCAGACCACAAACTAATCTCGCTGGAGGTCCTCATCCCACCCCCACCTGAAATAAAAGACCACAGTAAAGAACTTCTCAAAGCCGACTTCACACTTCTAAAGACTAGTGTGGTCTCCTTTAAGGCCCCGAGCGGGAAAACAGTACTCAAGCCGCTGAATCACTTACAAATGCCTTCTACCAGCACCTGCAGGACTGCATGGATAAGGCAATCCCAAGCAAAACAAAGACTCTTTGTACCAAAGGCAAGCATCCAGTCTGGTGGACCCCAGCCATAAACAAACTCTACAACAAAAGGAGGAAGCTACTACAAGATAGAGCAAAATCCTTAAAAGGTAAGACACCCTTGATCACTATAAGTAAAAACTAAGAGCTCTCATAAAATCATCCAAAGCAAATTCGAGAGAAAAATAGCTAAAGACTCAAAAGACAATCATAAGGCCTTCTTTAGCTATGTTAGAAACCTGGGAGGAAACTCCCAGATATGCTCAGAGCTAGTTCAAAATGATGTGAAGATTACTGATCCTACAGACATTGCCAACATACTGGCTTGACAGGTTCAGTGCAAACTTCTCCCCCTCCCCAAAGGAGAGATATCTATACCAAACGATTGCAGCCCCCAAACATCTCCAGCCCAAGTGAGAACTGCTCTCTCCAAAGCAAAAACACAGCATCCATGGGACCTGATGGTGTCCCCGGCTGTGTGCTCCATGAACTCAATGAGGAATTAAACCCACAGCTAGGACAGCTGTTTAATCAAAGTCTTACCTCTGGATACGCACTCCAGGAGTGGCGCACTGCAACTGTGGTACCACTTCACAAAGGCGGTGCCTCCACCGACCCTGGAAATTACCGCCCATTAGCTTGACAAGCCTTATCTGCAAAGCCATGGAGAGGATCATAATGGACCTCATAAATAAAGACATAGGGAATTTGCAGACTTTGGATCCAACCCAGTTTGGCTTTGTCAAAGGCAGATCATGCCTTTTAAACTTGGTTGACTTTTTCAAACAGTCACCAAAGCCATTGATGAGGGAAAGGCAGTCCATACAGCCTACCTCGATCTGGCTAAGGCCTTCGATACAATACCCCATTCGGGTATCATTGAAAAACTCATCAGCTTAAATGTCAACCCATACATCACAAGATGGGTTGCAAACTGGCTGAGTGACAGAACCCACAGGGTCAGAGCTGCTGGCGCCATGTCAGACTCAAAGCCTGTCACAAGTGGTGTCCCACAGGGCTCAGTCCTGGGCCCACTCTTGTTTGGCATCTACTTTTCAAGTACAAGCAAACACAGGAGGGTTATGGCTGACAAAGTTTGCAGATGACTGCAAACTGGGCCATAGTAGAAAACACATCTGACACAGATATCCTTCAGAAGGGTCTCACAGAAACGGATAACTGGTGCCTGAGCCACGGCCTAAAGTTAAATGCCAAAAAATGCATAGTCATACCCTTGGGAAAAACAAGGTTACCCCTAGCTACCAAATAGGTGGCAATCCACTGAGCACAGAAGAAGTTATCAGGGACCTGGGGACCCAGGTTGATAGTAGTCTGTCATTCGACACCCATGTAGCTAAAGTAGTTAGGAAGACCTTCTACATTGCCCACCTTATCATGAAGGGATTCTCATCTAGATCAAGGGAGGTCATAGTCTCCCTTTACTCATCACTCATCAGACCAATGATTGAGTACAATGCCCCATTCGGAATGTATCTGACCCGACACTTGCAGCAGCTGGAGAGGCCACAAAAGTTCCTCACCAAAAGGATAAAGGGTCTCAAAATCTGTCCTATGCTGCCCGACTGAAAGAACTCCAGCTCTATTCAGTCGCCACGCTTGCTCAGAGGTGACCTTTGCCTAACATACAAGGCCATGTCAAACCCAGATTTGATGAATATGCTTCACCTCAAAAAATCTAGATCCATCAGAGCCACAAGGGCGGGAGACTTAAACCTTGACACGGCTATTAATAGGACGTGCTGGAGGGATAGATTCATCACCCAAAGACTCCCTATGCTGTGGAACAAAATCCCGGTACATGTGAGGCAGAGCACCTCGCTGGCCTTGTTCAAGAGAAATCTTGACCAATGGATGGGAGATCGCAGATATACCCAGGGATTACCTCAGTGTCACTGCTCGACAGAGGCACAGAAAAATAATGGGTATAGTTCCCCATACTAAAGGGGTGGCCTAAGCCACAAAACGATGGGCTAGGCTTGTAAATGCCCTCGGGCAGATAGCCTAGTATGAACCTATGAACCTATGAACCTATGAATACACAAATGCCCTATACAGCTACTTTGACTCAGCTGTAACTAACAGGAATAAAACTAGGTCTTCCCGAAAAAACAACCCACTCTGGTGGACTGTAAGTATAAATAAGTTATACAAAAAAGAAAGAAGCTGATATCTAAGAACAGGAGGGAACTTACTCAACAGAGAAAGAATACCCTCCACAGACTGAACAAGAACATCAGCTATCTTGTAAAGTCTTCTAAGGCTAGTTATGAGACTAAGACAACTATAAGGCATTCTTTAGCTATGTCCAAAACCTCAACAGGAATGCCCTGCTGTGTGATGAACTTATAATGGATAGCACCACTCACACTGAGTCTAAGACAACTGTCAACCTGCTAGCTGACAGATTTGGCAATAACTTCACGCCCTATCCCCACCAGCCATACTGCAAAGCATTCCTGACACCTGTCTTCTACCAAGTATCACCAAAGAACAGGTCATACAAGCATTCTCCATGGCCAAAAACATGGCCTTTATGGGACCAGATAACATCCCGGGTTACTTACTAAACAATCTAAAACAAGACCTAGTAGAACCATTTGGCACCCTCTTTAACCACAGCCTCAGCACTGCCTTTGTTCCAGCAGAGTGGAGAAGAGCAACAGTAATCCCCTCGCACAAAGGGGGTCCATCAACCGACCCAGGAAACTATCGACCCATAAGCCTAACCAGCCTTATCTGCACATCAGTACCTTTACAAAGACTGCCGTAACCTCTCAAATGTGTGTCAATTACAAGATCTTCAATGACATCCTTAGAAACATTAATTGGTCCATCATCTATTCCCTACCCCTGGATAATGCTGTTCTAAAATGTAATACATTTCTTGACATTCTCAATAGCCTCGATCCTATAGGAAAAAGGAAAGTTACATTCACCCAATCATCCTGGCTATCCCCTTCTAGTAGGCAATTAATGTACAAGAGGGACAAAGCTTGGAGAAACTGGCAAAAATACAAATCTCAAGCTCACCTGAGCTACAAACAGCTTTGAAACATGACAAAAACCAAGTTACTGCTGAGAATTATTATTATTACTTCAACCAACAGTATAACCAAAAACATAACCCCTGAAAAGTTTGGTGCACTATCAAGAAAACATTACACACTGTAACTCCAAGTACCACCTAACCCTTGTCCAGACATCTCGCCCTTAGAAACTACATCTAAATTTAACTCCCACTTTATAGACAATAGCGACCCTCTCCTAAAACCCCCTACAGAATCCTGCCTCCTGCCACGCTGGACAAACTTCAAAGCTCTAACAATGCCATTTTCAACTTAAAATCTGTCTCTACTTCCTATATAAAAAATTTATTACACAAACTTAAGCCCTGCTCATCCTCTTAAACAATCTCCCGTATGAATATCTAAAGATTGCTGCCCCCTCTCTATTGCTCTTACCCAGTCTCTGTCTTGATCAATCAGTCCATCCATGAGTCATATGCCCCATCTTTCTGGAAACAAATTTGCATCATTCCTCTTCATAAAGGGGAAACTCCACTGAAACAACAAACTTCAGACCAATCGCAATTTGTCCCCTCTTTCCAAGATCTTAGAAGAATGTATTCATAAACAACTTTTAGAATATTTACTTCAAGAAAATCTATTAACCTCTACCGAACATGGCTTTCGCCCAGATCATAGCAGAAAAACTGCCCTTGTTGCCTTTATGGACCACGTCATTAAAGCCAGAGATAACAGCAATTTAGTTTCTTTTCTCTTTTTAGATCTTTCTAAAGCTTTCGATACAGTCTCACATACCAAACTACTTTCAAAAATTCCTGCTTTAGGCTTTCCAGTACAGCAGTCACTTGGTTCTCTGGCTACCCATCGAACCAGCTACAATCAGTTAAATGGCTCTCCACTTAGTCATCTTTTCTCCCAGTTAATACTGGTGTCCCACAAGGTCAGTACTTGGCCCTCTCCTTTTTAACATATTTATAAATGATCTACATACATCCTCCCAACAAGTTACACTTATACAATATGCTGATGACTCCACTGTCATTTGCTCATCTAATAGTCCTTCCCAGTTACAATCCATTACTGCAGGCTTTCAACTCTATTGAAAACAGGCTCAGTGAAATCAGTTTTTCTTATATACAAATAAAACAAAACTGCTTGTATTTCTCCCGAAATCCCAAACACTCACAAACGACACCTTTAAAATATCCTCTTTCAACAATACTGAAAGTGAAGTGTCATAATAAACGATCAACTGAAATTTGATCTTCATATTCAAACGTGCATAAAAACAACACAACAAAAGCTAGGCATGCTCTATAGATCAAAAAGATTCCTTACCAACTCCTCAACAATGCATACCCTTCCTTCCTTTACTACTATATGCCTTAACCATTTTCACCAACATTCAGATCTCCCTAAGATCAAACTTCAGCATTGCTATAACAAAGTAGCTAGACTGGCAGCCAGTCAGTCATACAACTCTCACCACTGCACAACCCTCAGATATTTAAACTGGTTTGAGTTACCTTACTACCTCAAGCTCACCCAACTCCTTGCTGATAAAGTGGTACACAAATCCTCATTCTACCCAGCAATCAGCACCATTGTTAACCATTACTTCCCTAATCACCATATTTGCTCATGTGAGAAACACCTCCTTGAGAAACAAAAACCAAAAAAATCTGCTGGTCACTGCCGACATTTCCTACTCAGTAGCCAAGGTCTGGAACAGCATTCCTATAGATATTAGAGCAATGCAATGTCGTCACATATTCAAACAATCTTTAAAGAGATTTCTCCTTAACTTCTGGCTCTGTACATGTTTTACATCAGGCTGACACTACCCGTTACTCCTTCCTTCTCTTCCTTTCTCTCTCCTCTCTTCCTTCTCTTACTCCTGGCTCTGTACATGTCTTACACCAGGCTGACACTACCTGTTACTCCTTCCTTCTCTTCCTTTCTCTCTCCTCTCTTCCTTCTCTTACTCCTGGCTCTGTACAAGTCTTACACCAGGCTGACACTACTCGCTACTCCTTCCTTCTCTTCCTTTCTCTCCACTCTCTTCTTTCTCTTACCTCCTGGCTCTGTACATGTCTTACACCAGGCTGACACTACCCGTTACTCCTTCCTTCTCTTCATTTCTCTCCGCTCTCTTCCTCTTACTCCTGGCTCTGTACATGTCTTACACCAGGCTGACACCTGCTACTCCTTCCTTCTCTTCCTTTCTCCCTCTTCCTTCTCTTACTCCTGGCTCTGTACATGTCTTACACCAGGCTGACACTACCGCACTCCTTCCTTCTCTTCCTTTGTCTCCCCTCTCTTCCTTCTCTTACTCCTGGCTCTGTACATGTCTTACACCAGGCTGACACTATCTGTTACTCCTTCCTTCTCATCCTTTCTCTCCCTCTCTTCCTTCTCTTACTCCTGGCTCTGTACATGTCTTACACCAGGCTGACACCACCACATTCCTTCCTTCTCTTCCTTTCTCCCTCTCTTCCTTTCTTACTCCTGGCTCTGTACATGCCTTACACCAGGCTGACACATTTTGCTACTCACATTACTTCCTTCCTTCTTCTTTCTCTCCCTCTTCCTTCTCTTACTCCTGGCTCTGTACATCTTACACCAGGCTGACACTACCGTTACTCCTTCATTCTCTTTTCTTTCTCTCCCCTCTCTTCTTCTCTTACTCCTGGCTCTGTACATCTTACACCAGGCTGACACTACCCATTACTCCTTCCTTCTCTTCCTTTCTCTCCTCTCTTCCTTCTCTTACTCCTGGCTCTGTACATCTTACACCAGGCTGACACTACTCGTTACTTCCTTCCTT
Organism: Protopterus annectens; assembly: GCF_019279795.1. Classification (NCBI taxonomy): domain Eukaryota; kingdom Metazoa; phylum Chordata; order Ceratodontiformes; family Protopteridae; genus Protopterus; species Protopterus annectens. Next base: position 1,358,784,054 of record NC_056747.1, read on the forward strand.
CTCTTTTCTCTCCC